>NC_067144.1:56985839-57259452 GCF_903995435.1 Acomys russatus
TTCCAATAAAAAATAATCAGTCCCCCCCCCAAAAAAAGAGACAGGGCCTCATGTGTCTCCAATGAGCTGGAGAACAGTACAGTAACCTTGGCTTCGCACTGGGCAAGGCAGTCTCAGGAGCTATCCTCAATCACTTCATACACAGCCCGAGTAAAGACCCAAGTTGCCACAGGTGAAAGAGAGTAATAATTGTGTACAATTTTCATATTTTTGCCTGTGTTGGTTTTGTTTTTATTGTTGTGGTAAAACACCATGTCCAAGGCATGTTGAAGAGTTTATTTGAAGCTCTCAGCTCTAGAGGTACAGGGGTCTATCTATCCTCTTCACCTTGGAGAATTCAGCAGCAGATAATGGCACAATAGCAGAGGCCTCACGTCTTCACCCACAAACAGGAAGCAGAAAGAACATACTAGAAAATGTTCAAGTCTTTTGAAACTGCAAAGCCTACTTCCAGTGACATACTTCCTTGAGCAGGGCTACATTCCCTAATCCTCACCAAATAGTCATCAAGTGGGTAAGAAGTATGCAGATGTAGGAAACCTAATATTACTCTCAAAAGTTCAGATATTGTAAAGCAAATTTGGCCAAATCCTGTCTTGTTACTTCAGGTGAAAATTCAACAGTTTATTTAACGGTGGTGAGAGAGGTCAAGGTTGTATCTTTTTGCTTTAGAATAATTCATGGGAGAGCCAACTTATTTTCTTAATTCTAAATGGTTTTTCATTTTTCTTAAATTTTCTCCAGCCTATATATGTTATATTGGTCTTTAAGCTTACGAATCACGTGAATTTAGAAAATGTTTTATTATCAAAGACTGCTTGGGCAAGAGCATCATTTACCAGGGAGACTGAGGAAATGACATATTTCAAGGGAACCTATTGGGTTGAATATCAGGAAGAAATTTTACTACATGCCACCACAACTCAAAATAAATTTGTTCTGAGACTGTGGTGTTCCTTCCATATTTCTTTTTTTTTTTTTCGATACAAAATGCTATATTTTAACCAGAATTTCTTTGGACTCCTTGCATTTATAAATATGATGTACTATCAATCATGATGTTGCCTGCCAGTCCAGTCTCACATTAACTTTTGGAGACCATGTGAAGCTTTGACAAGTGATGGTGCATTCAGTTTTTCTTAATAACCACACACGTGGGTGCATTTCTGTGACTAAAGGAGGGAAGTTGGAAGAAGGCAACCAGATACTGAATTTTCTTTCTTAACTACAATATCATGAAAAAATAAATTCATTTGACTTTTCTTACTGTTTTTACCTAATCTAAATCTTGATCCACAAAGCATAATTTTTGATAACACATTTCAAAGTTTTTTCTTTTAAAAATTGACTTAGTCACTTTAAAAAATATTTATTCACTTTACACCCTGGTTGTAGCCCCCCATCCCTCTTCACCTCCCAGTCCCACCCTCTCTCCCTTTCATTCCTTCCCCTCTACTATTCCTCCAAAAAAGCGATACACACACCCCACTTCCCAACCACCCCAGCTCATCAAGACCTGTCAGGACTGAGCTTGTTCTCTTGCCCTGTGACCTGGAAAGACAGTCCTATCAGCAGGAAGTGATTTTAAAAAAACCTGGCAAGAGACCCCATGTCAGAAAGCACAACTGCTACCTTTATGAAAAGACCCACATGAATCCTGAGCTGCCCATCAGCTACATCTGTGTAGGGACCTAGGTCTAGTTCATGCAAGATCCTTGGTTGGTTCTTCAGTCTCAGCAGGCCGCTCTGGGCCCTGGTTAGGTGACTTTGTTGGTCTTCCTGTGATGAGCCTGTTGCCTCCAGGTTCTTTTCTCATTTCCCCCACATTTCCACAAGACTCCCTATGCATCACATAGCCCAATGTTTAGCTGTTTCAAGGTGCTGCTGGTAGTTTCTCTCAGAGGACAACTCTGGTTGGCTCCTGTCTGCAAGTATAGCAGAGTATTTTTAATAGTGTCAGGAGCTGGTTCTCTCCCATGTGGTGAGTCTTGGGTTGGACCAGGCATTGGTTGGACATTCCCTCAATCTCTGCTCTATCTGATTTGTCTTTATCCCTACACATCTTGTAGCTGGGTGAATTTTGGGTTGAAGTTCTTGTGGGTGGTGTGGTGTTTACCTCCATTAGGAGACTTGTCTTGTTAGCGGTGTCTCCTTTAGTCTCTATGGCCTTTGCTACTAGAAGAGTATATCCCTCCTACTCCAGAATGTTCCATGACTTAGCTCTCCAGCTTGTCTCCACCTTGTCACAGAGATGCCCATGCCCATAGTTTCTCTTTTCTCTGTCCTCCCACTGTACCCATCCTCATCTCTCCCTGTGCTTCCTCTCCTACCTTGTTCTTCTCTTCAACCACTACCCCTGTTTATTTCATTTTCCCTTCTGAAGCATCCTCTTTTGGATCCTTCTTGTTATTTATCTTCTTTGGGTCTTTACATTGTACTATGTTCATCCTGTGCTATATGACTAACAACCATTTGTAAGTAAGTGCATACCATGTGTGTCTTTCTGGTTCTGAGTTACCTCACTTGGGATGATTGTTTCTAGTTCCACCAATTTGCCTGCAAATTTCATGATTTCTTTGTTTTTAATAGTTGAGTAGCATTCCATGGTGTAAATGTGCCACTCTTTCTTTATCCGTTCTTCAATTGAGGGATATCAAGGTTGTTTCCAGATTCTGGATATTATGAATAAAGCTGCCGTGAACCTAGTTGAGCAAATGTTCTTCTTGTATGGCAGAGACAACTGCATCTCTTCGGTGTTGACTTTATTGTCTTTATAGTTCAGAAGTACTTAGTTGATTATATCATGGAGAAATGAACATGAGAGGGGGCTACTCATCTCTCTAAACTCCACACTGAATAAAATGTTACAAACGTTAACATTCATTGACTGTCAATTGATATATTGTTTGCATTGTTGTCAGCATGTACTATAAAAGAATGTGGGAAAACATATAGAAAACCAGTACCTATACATACATTTACCTGCAGGTTGTCATTATGAAGCTAAGTGATATGTTTGGTGTCATTCATGCTTTTAATATTTTACTTACTCTTATAATTTTATTAGAGTTAAAGCTAAGAAACAAATCTACTTCCTTTGTCAACTCATTTAAAGCATAGCAACTCTGAACACCTTAGTGGATAGCCTCTAAAGGCTTTGAAAATTATATTTTAAGTACAGTATTCACTCACGTATGCAGACTCAAGTATGTTCATGGTCTGCTCTTTAATCCCACTTGTGGATATTTTGTCAACAATTTTCAAGAAAGGTAACTGCCTCATTTGCACTTGATGCTTGAATGAAAGTTTGAGGTTGTGAGTAATTTCAACATCTCAATATAGTATGCTATTATAAATACTTGAAAAAGTCACCCTTGCTTTAGAATCGCATTCTATTAACAGAAACATTCAATAAGAAATAAAAAGTAGTATACATTATTTTTTAATGTTCATGTCCATCTTCACTTATGAATTTCAGGGTTGTTAAAGATAGTTTGTGACCAAATGTTTATTATTGGAAGTTTTTTTTAACTTTCATTTATTGTGTTTTAAGCTTACATAGTAGGTTAAGATTCTATTTTATTGCATGTAATAAATTGTAGCTTTTAATGAGAGATTATGAGTAGCTACTTCTGGCTTGCCTACTAAATATGTGAGGAACATGAGAAGGGCGCCTTTCCTCACTTTAAATAGGCCTGCTGATGATATGTTAAGTAGGCCAAAGCAAGGTGTCACTGTGGGATAAATGTTCAAGACACCAGAGAATGGCAGACAAGTGAGCGCAAGTTTTAATTAATCCATATCAAAACAAAGGTCAAGGCAACGGCAAACATTATTGGCCAAGGTTGAGAAAATATGGGCATGGGGAAATAGCTCAGTAGGTCAGAGTGCTTGCTGTGCCAACATACAGACCTGAGTTTAAGTCTCCAGTACCCAAGGTAAATGCTGAGCAATATCTCCATTTGTGCCTGTAACCTCAGCCTGGAAAGAAGCAGGAACAGAAATGTTCTGGGAATCCTCTGCCCAGCCAGCCTAACTCAAATGACGATACTGGGGCTCAGGAGAGATTCTGCTTCAAGGCCATAAGGTAGACAAAATCTACCCTCTTCGTCCTCGGACCATCATGATAACACAAACTTTCACACTAGCATGCATGTACAACATACATACATGATCCACACACTTATGCATTTCATAGCACATGCACATACCCTCCTCACACAGCACAGATAAATCTCTCTGATTGTCGGTCACAGTTCTTTATCAGTGAGTCACACAGCTCCAGCCTGTTCTTGTCTTCCCTCATATACAGTGAAACTTTTACTTCAGACCCCCTTTACTATCAGAGATCTCCTACAGTCTCCTACTGTGTTGCAATTTCTTAATTTTATTTCTCACGTTTTTCATTTCTGAAATTTCTGATTTTGATGAAGTTTATATCACACTAGATTTAGGGACAATCTCATAATGAGTTGTAACATATAAACCACCTATATCCGTAGTATGCATCTTGAATTTCTCTATTTTAGGCTGTGGTCATATGGTGGGGGAGGAGGTCCCCTTCTGTCAGACACTAGGGGAGGGGAGTAGGGCAGAAAAGGGAGGGAGGATGAAAATGGGAAGATATAAGACAGGGGATAACAATTGTAACAGATGTAATTTGATTACATCTTGCATCAAGTGAGAATGTGTTATTATTTGTTTTATGTATTTGTTAATCACCCAGTTACTTTTATTTTTATTTTATTTTGATATTTACAAATATGTCTTAACATTATTGTGTTAAATACAGGAAAACTTGGGTGAAAAGAGGGACAGCCTGTCAATATGTGTGTCTCAGAAGTTAAGTCTAGGACCTATTCTGGTTACTGTTTTTGATTTATTCCCATACATTTTGGGCAAAGTGCTAACTTTTAGAGCTTGAGGCATATTGCAGTACCCTGTGTATTAACAAGGTTTCAACTCACATCCCTGTTTTTCCAGGACCACTTCCTGGGAGAAATTTCTATTTAGATTTTTCCCTGTTTCAGATGACATCCTATTGGGACTCTAGATGAAAGAAGCATGGGAGAATAGCAAAGTAGAAGGATCCAGAGGGTCCTAGAAACCTACAAGTAGAACATTATTATAGGCATATTTGGGCCCAGGGGTCCCGCAGAAACTAAGGCACCAGCCAAGGACAATACAGGCGGTAAACTTTAAACCCCTACACATGTGTGACTTTGATTCTGCCTCCTGTGCATGGAAAGAAGGTACTGTTTCCGATGTGAGGGGAAAACTACATATGAAGTTTGAAGAGCTAATATTATTTGTCTTTATTTTCATCCTGTGAGAATACCAGCATGTGTCAGGCACTCCAGTAGTTGCCATGTTGTGCTAACCTTCTGCAGTTATTAAGACTTTTCTGTCTTGTCTCCAGTTCCCTGTGCTCAAGTTGGGAAATATAGTTCAAGAAAAGTTGAGACAAATATAGAATTGTGTTCACATACACTTGTCATTTCCCAAGGGCCATAGCATTTCAAACCTCACGTGTGATGATTGTGATCCAAAGATTTCAATATTATTACAGATATTATACATATATAAATATTCATATTCATATTTTGTTCAACTCTAAAATCATTTCCACTGGGCACATTTGTCAATATCAGCTACTTCATCTATAGTCATAACCAGAGTCCTGTCAGGTATTTGGAAATTACTAATATACTGTTGCAAATGTGATTCCATGATCATTAATTTATCTGGACACTTAGAGAACATTTTCTAGAGAAAACTCTTTCTTCAGACACATTTTTTAATTACAAAGTACTTACTGAGTTAGGGTACTGATGCCTTTCTTTGTCAATATCTTATTTATTTAAAAATCTCCTATTTCTTAAAATGTGAATGTCCTAATATCATCTTGCAGTTTCCCTCTTTTTCTCTCCTTTTAGTATTTTCTTAGTTGGGTAAGATTTTGTCTCAAGTTTAACTTACAATTTCTTTCTAGATTTCATTTTTTATTAGCATGAAGTTAATTTAATTTTTAATAGCTTTTTTTGTTGTTTCTAAGTCTTCCTACTCCATGGGTCAAATAGTTTTTGAAGTTTTAAGTGATATTACAAATCAACATTTAGAAGTATATTTTCTCTGAAGTAATGCTTTCTCCTCCATTCTGGTTCTTTTTTTTTATTGCATGTTTTCATTTTTATTTCTACCCTGTATTATTGTTAAATCTGACTTGTTTTTCTCATTAAAAAGCCGGGTCTTTAGAGCTTGTAGAAATACTGTATTCATGATGAGACTTACCAACTATGGCCTCATGATATGCAATCTGGTTCATACCAATGGTAATATGACACAATTTTTCTGTTATTTATTTACTTATTCTACCTAATATGCCACAGTATTTTATACATATAAGAGAATAGAACCAATGCATATACATTTATGTGTGGAAGCCCTGTCCACCACATAATCATTTAGTGGTCAAGAAAAATACAATTTTGATGACTTTAAACTTCGAACCCCTACCAAGACCTAACCGACGAACAGGATATTCTCCACCGTTGAGTGGAGAGTGAGATCTGACTCTCACAGGAACCCTGGTGCCCCTTTTCTGACCACGTCCCCTAGATGGGGAGGCCTGGCGGCACTCAGAGGAAGGATAGCAAGTTACCAAGAAGAGACTCGATATTCTAAGAGCATATATAGGGGGAGGAGGTCTCCCTCAATCACAGACATAGGAGAGGGGAGAAGGATGGGAAGTGGGAGGGAGGGAAGAATGGGAGGAAACAGGGGAAGGGCTAACAATCGAGATGTGATATGAATAAAATAATAAAATGAAAATAAAAATAAAAATAAAAGAAAAAAAGATGAAACCAAAAGAAAAAAATTTGATGACTTTAATATGAGGTGATTGTCAAGTCTACCCCACAGGCTTATCTGAATTTTAAACAAGTGAAAAGACTTGAAGGAATATGTTTAGAAAGTGTTACTGTACCATGTTTAGAAAAGATACACATTTATTTTAGTTATACTTCATCACTATTACTTTGAATACACATTTATAAGATGATGTAACTAAACACCATTTTTTGTTGAATGATACATTTTTATTATGTTGTTTGCCATTGCTTTTACATGGTAAATTGGGAGATATTTAGTCTCAATGCTATACAGAACCTTCCATTCATATTTCTTGAGGGTAAGCATGTACAGTCTAGCATCTTAAGAGCTAACTTATGGATGAAACCAGTGTGGGAAGAGCTAGTGTTTACATTGTACGTAATGTCATAGTGTGAGCAGTGGGCCTTCATTCTTATGTGTGTGTTGGGGGCAAGAATTTGCCCAAAATGTGGGGTTTCTTCTCTGTAAATATAGTCCATACAGTTTCTTAATTCTACCTCTTTCTATCTCTGGTTCCAAAAGCATCTGATAGCTCTGATTCTTGAATTCATTTGGGAATAATTTTTGTCTTTACCTTCTGCTGGTTAAAGCTAGTTTTCTTAAATCTGGGTTCAAAAACCTGTCAGTTGCTTGTATTCTACTTTCAAAATGTTATTTTATTTCCTTTGTTTACCCCCAATACCTCCCTTAAGAAAATAAAAGAGCACTTGGAAAGTAAGAAAGAGGATTCTGTGAAGAGGCTTTTCTTTCATAAGCTATCAGAAGATTTGGGTTCTGTCATTTATTGGTGAAATGAAGAGAAGACTTTCCAGCACCATGTAGATAAACAGACATGGACTAAAACCAAAAACCAAAAAAACCCAATACCTTCTTCTTTGACTTCACTCAGTACAGAGTTACAGCAATACAAAATGGAGCACTAGCAAGCTTTAAGTGCTAGGGAAAGGAGGGCCTAGGAAACTCTATCAAATCGCTAGCACTGGCACATGGTATAGAGGAAGGAGAGTCTTACATACTCCGGTGGGGAATGCTGTGACAGTGAGAAGGTTGATTTTCCAACATAGGCCTAAAACAAAGAAGGAGTGGGGTACATATCATGAACACGTGTGCAGGAAAACATGGACAGAGTATGAAGATCAGCCTACATTCATCCTCACGGTCGCCTTCCCCTCCTGGAGTGAGCCAACGCCAACTCTGAATCATTAATCTACTGTTACAACTTCTCAAAAGTCCTTTCTGTTCCACATTTCCACTTTTAAAAGAGTCATGGGATTATGGAAAAACAGGTTAGCTAATGTAGGATGGTTTTCTTATTGAAGAGCACCTAGATAGCAGCCATTGTGAGCTCAGACTCTTCCTCTGATGCATAAGGAGACAGTATCATTTCTGGTACTTGGAAGTGAGCAAGTGCAGAGGGTTGTAGTCTACCAAGCACAGAAGGAATAAGTCAAAAGAAACTGTTGACAACAAAATATTGGAAGAATCTAACTGGTGAATTAGCTTCCTATCTAGACTACTACCTGACTGACAGAGCAGCCACATGAACAAATGTCCCTCATTTTCAGAAAGTGGCAAGACCATGCTTCCTCTGCATACCTGTGCTGTGAGTTTGAGCAGACTTTCTCCTCTGCATGTAGTGACATAATCTGTCAGGAAACCCAGAATGTTTTTTTATTACAGCTTCCATCACCATCCATTATAAAACTTTGAGATTTATCATGTGGCAGCAGGAACAGATTTTCACCCAAGTCATCATGTGAGTGAATTGAGTTTTCGTAGATGAAAATAATAATTGAAAACATGAGATAATTTCAGGACATTGGTGACAACTTCTTAGATAAAAGATTTCTTAAAAAGAAAAAGAAAAACCTTGGAAGTAGGACACTACTAGTTGGGATGAAGAAATTTCTTAGCATTGGAGGGAGAGGAGGAGAGGGTGTAGTGGGAGGGTGGAAAAGACAAAATTTCATTATATACATGTTTAAAATTGTCAAAGAATAAAAATTAATGAACTATAAAAAGGTTGCTGATTTTCTTTCCAAGTTTTCTTCTATTCCTTGTACTTTATGGGAGAAGAAATAGTGTTGATTACATTACATCATGTTAATAGTTGTTAAAGTTCTGTGGATTTTTAAAAATTAGACTCTTCTAATTTAGATGCTTTATTAGTTTGCAGCAATTATACTTCAAATATTTAGATGACACTATTTATTATACTATGCTAATGAAAAGGACCTTTCCCAAAACAATGCTACTTAAAACAATTGAAAGCTTAAAAAGAGAAATTATTCTTAAAATCCAAGTATAATAAACTTTATATGTAGGATACACTAGTAACTATATAAATGGAATAAACAAAATCTTTCTGAGAAAACATTAGAAACTTACATTTTTCAAGTCTCCCCCCAAAACAATCATTAGTAAAGAATTCAAGCTTTGCACATTTGGACTCTAAAACATTGAAATTCCAAGCTGCGTATTTGTGGGCACAGGAGCCCCTGGAGTTAGAGCCATTTTGATGATGAACTTTATCTTGTTCTTTCATCTGAGTGTTCGTCATTGTCAAGACAGAGCACACAGAATGGTTCTCAATGTTAATTACACTATGAATATTTTCCATACCTATTAAACACGGTGAAGTTGTTTTTAAAGCATGAGTCATTTTAGAAGATTGACAACTTGTGTTTTAATTTATTGGTTTTGCATCTCATTCCAAGTTGGCTCTTCTTATATAAGCCATTGTATTATTTATAAGGTTAAGATGATTGGCTGTTATTTTACAGTCTTACAGCCAATTTGCGCCGACGTGACTCTTTTGATGAGATCATCATGATTGTAAATCTAAGGTTATGCTTTTGATCTTCATAAAGAACTTTGCTGTCCTCCATCTTGTGAGCGCAGATGGCACTAGCTTTCCCCGTGCAGTTATCTTAGAAATGAATGTCTTTGATCTTAGGGGAGGAGGCCATCGTTTCTTATCTGTAGTAAAACTCAACCAATTAAGACTCTTCTGACAGGAGCAGGTCAAAGCTGTATTTTTAATAAGGAAGACAGCATGAGGGTGAAAATATACCAAATCAGTTACTAATTTTCTTTGGCTGTCACATCTGAAATGAATCTTTTAAATCTTTAAACTGTAAACTAGGTCTAACTTCTCTAGTAAAAATAATTCCAAATGAGTTTTAACTGTAATGTCATTTCACATTTAGATAATATGATAAAATATAATTTAAAATTTTGATATTTGCATGAAGAAAATTAGTAATATTGAGTTCACATATCCAACAACACAAACAAGACTGTTACAAATGTGTCTGACTTTATGACTCATGGAATACATGATTTCCTCATTTGTAGTATTCACTAGGTTATAAATACCTACTTGTTTAAGCTGGTCAGGTATAGACAATCATATATAGATATATGTGTGTATATATGTATATATATACATATATATATAAATCATTTACACACACACACACACTCACACTCTCCTAATTCCCAAACATATTCCCATGCATTACTTCAATTTAAACTTTTGCAATATCTTAAGATTTTAATCTATCTATATTTTTATTTAAAATTATTAGCAACTAATTATGACTTCTTCATCTTTTTCTAATTTTTTTCTAATAAAGAGTCAGATTAAACAATTTAGATGAGAAGGGAGATGGACTATCTAGTCTTAAAAAAGGAAGGCAGCTACAGTATGTCTATATGTGTATGTGAATATGTACACTTATGTGAATGCATATGCATGTGTATGGATATGTGTATATAAGAACACAGGAAGGAGAGAGGGGGGAAAGGTTGTATAGTTTAATTTTATTACACATTAATTTGCATAATTTTATCAAAGATTTAGGAAAACTGGGCTTTGATAGGAAAATCATCAATACAAATGGCAAGAAGTTATCAAAAATTTTCTTCAACCAACCTAGCTAAAAGTCTTATCTTATGTACCAAGTAACGAATTTGTACCTTTCCTTTCAGATCTTGTTGCTTCAATTCATGTACCAGTTCAGAAATCAAATGTTATATTTTCTTATGTCATTAGTATTGGTTATGATTGAGGCTTGCAATCTCTCAGTCTAATCAGGCTTTTATCTTGCCCTTCCTTTTCAGTCAACTTCACTTTGGGAAGTATAGACATGAAAGCCTGTGATTTTCTTCTAAGATGATTGTAGCATTTAGGAAATGCTATATTGAAATACGATATTTTAAAAGCTACTTAATTATATATTTCATAGAAAGTTTCTAAATGTTACAAAAGAGGATTATAAAATAAATATTCATGGAATGCTGTTTGGCCTTTCCTTCTCCAGTATGGACATATAATGTATTATATACATGTATTCATTTGAGTATAAATGAGGCACTGTTTCTTTTAGAACACATACTATCATCATGAATTCGGTACTTATAGAATAGAGAATCATCAGCCGAAAGTCAAACACTCTGACCAAATAGGTGAACACTGGTGAAACACCACCTGAGACAAAAGTCAAAACCTAAGTTATCATTCTAATTTGAAGAATGAAATATTCAAATTATGAAATAAGAATACTGAGTCTGAGCCATTCAATGATAAGGAACCATTCATTTAAAAATTCAAATTTTATCCACAATGGTCTGTGTCTGAAGACTATTTTACAAAATGCCTATTTTTAGGGGTGAGTGGTCATCAATAATACCAATTTTCTTCACTTTGCAAGTTCCTTGCACTTGCATATATGCTGCCTACATATACATCCTTTATTTTAAAATGAGTTGCTCTAAGCTAAATGCCCAAATGGCTATTACTGGAAATTTCCTCTAGAAATGGTCACGTCTGTAAGATGGAGCCCGTCTTTTCCTCCTCTGCTGCAGAATCAGTGGCCATCCTGCTATTTTCTTTATGAGTATGTAAATATAACATGAACAGAAACAATGGCAGCTTCCACAGCAGAGCATGCTATATCATGTGCATCTTGTATAAAAGTCACAAAAAATTTAAATTTTCAACCATCAAATTAGTGCTGCAAAACATACCATAATTATATGATATGGAAATGTACAAATGAAGCTTATGCAGATTCTCGTGACAATTGAACTGCAAATACATCAGCATCTAAGCGTAACTGGGGAGAGACATGCAGATTCACTAAGTTCCTTACTCTGACGCCGAGTGATACAAGAACATTTCTTTAGGTCCTTAATTACCTTTTATTTGATGACTAGGTTCCACCTCCATAGCTCACACCAATAAATGACTAATGTCTAAGCCGCCCCCCCCCCCCGCCCCTGCCCCAACACACACAAACACACACTTTTCCGTTGAAGCGGAAAATGATGACTATATCCACCCAAGTGTTGTGGAGGAAGCATTAAGCTTTGGGAATAAAATAATCAGTGGATTTTATTACTGAAATAAGCAAGCATGTTCGTGCATATTCTTCCGGCATGCGTGCCTATGCGTTACTCCGTGCAAGCAGCGCTCCTGCAGCTTTTGCGCAGTAATTAGGTTGGGGTAATCACAGTGAAATAAAGACAGCCTCACTGATAATCTCACAGTGAATATTAAAGACATATGTGCCTTCCAGTGTACAATAAATGAACCTGAACTGCTGTCAGGGTCTAGGAGGACAGTGTGGCCAATGCACCTATTGTGTCCCTGCTTCAGAAAGGAGCCTGCCGATTGGCCACTGTCTGCAGCACATAGCACTGGCTGGTTATAAAGGACTTGTCTAGGGGAGAGACTGTAGGTACTCCATTGTCTGGTAAAGTTCATATGACTGCATTGTTTTGCCAGGGGGGGTTGGTTGGTGGTAGAGGGAGAACTGGGAGCGGGTATCAGCTCAACTGTAAAAGCTATACAGATCTCTCTCTCTCTCTCTCTCTCTCTCTCTCTCTCTCTCTCTCTCTCTCTCTCTCTCTCTCTCTCTCTCTCTCTCTCTCTCTCTCTCTCTCTCTCTCTGCCTCTCCATAGATCATTTCTGTTTCATGCCCTGTCTCATTTTGCATAGCTTAAAAAAAAAAGGATGCTAATTTAGATCCCGTGTCTTAACCTGAAAATAATGACTCGGCTGTAATTAGAAATCTGCTGAGAGTTAAAAAAATTCTGGTAGGGCATCAAAAGCATCAGTTATGGTGCTTAGGAAGAAAACGAAGAAGTTATGTTTCTGTAATAAAGGTAAACACGGGGAAAAAGGGATTCCCCCATCTTTTTTATCCAATTTTAACCAATGGTATTCTGCTGCAGATGAGAAGATACTGTATTTCAAAAACGATTTTAACCATCAAATTGAAAGAACACAAATCAGTAGCAATAGAAGCCTTAATCCTCTTTAGGATGCAATTCAGATGAAAGAACTGCTTTTATTTTTCTTTTTTGTATGTGTGTGTTATAGATGGATCTCAGAACGCTGTCTGGGCTTCGTGCCAAGGGCTGGTATTCACACAGCAACGACGGCCTCACAGAGGAGCTGTGGGAAGCAGGAGGGACAGCCTCTTAGGGTGCCACTACTATGGAGACACAGCTGGGCTGAACAAGATTTGCTTCAAACAACAACAAGAGAGACAGAAAGTATCTGATTCAACCGCTGCCCAAGCAGGCAGGCACCAGAAGAGCTAGCAGCCAATCCGGCCATGCTGGAAGCCAGTCCTGCAGCTCAGCCAATCAGTGACATCACTGGTGAGAAACTCATTTGCATCATGCAGTAATGAACTTTGTTTAACATAGTCTTCTCCCTTCCCTGTTACCCCCTCCCCCATATTAGGTCCTTCCATTAATTATTCTGCTGGCATAATATAAAACGCTTTGCAGAAAAAAAAATGTGGCTACATTCTCTCTGGTAGCCTTTACCCATTCTCCAACTGGTGTTTGCCATCACAGAACTAGTTCTAAGTACAATTCTATTTTGTTTTGGGTCTTGCAAATGTTGTCTGTTCCTTCTTTAAAAAAGAAAAATCTTAGAAAAATCCTCCAAGCTTTCATTTGTAAGATGAGCCTTCTAATATAATACATGTTTTCTCCAAGTTGCAACTTAAAGCTGTCGTGTCATAGAGAAACAGGGGGTGCACTGCCATGGAAGTTGTGATTTTTTTTCCCCCAAGCAATCTGCATCATAGAGGTCCCTCTCATGTTTTCGGATTTTATGTTGCAGTGGCTATTTTACACAGAGTGCTTTCTCAAAGAAAAAGCTCTATGTACGTCTGTCACATGGAGGGAAGTTCTCTCTTGTTATATTTCATTCTCCACTGCTTTCAGCCAATGTGTCATTTTATTAATGAATAGAACTGAGGTCATTTCTGCACAGCTCTCCCCCTCCCCTTTGCAGCACAATGCACCTGATTTGCATCCATTTACTAGAAATACTGAATACAAGAATCAGCTTGGAAAGAAGTGAAGGGAACAAGTTACACATTATTTCAGAATATGACACAACCATTTGTTTTTCAGGAGGCATGATATGTAACAGCTGCTTTAATGTTTCTCTGAAAATGCCTGATCTCCATTTATAGTGCAATACCTTTAGCGAATTTATGGGATCGTTATATAACCAGAGTTGAGCAAATGAAATCATAGTCACAAAGGAATTCATTTATCTACAGAAAACATTTGCAAGCACAATGTTGTCTCACACATTTGTATTTTGTTGGTCTGGATAACGTGCTTTGCTAGATGACTGAAATGTCTGAAGCATGAGGCTTGCGAACATTTTTGTTTGCTTTACAGAGTCCCAAATAGCGAAACTGGGGCACACTTCAATGTGATTCCTATTAATTCCTATCTTCCTTGCATTATTGGCATTAAAGGCATATGGTTGTCTAGAAGAGATAGCAAAGATCCATTGTCTATTTTTATTAAAAGGATGCTTTGAATATATTTATTCAAAGATGTGGGATTTTGAAAACACCAACAAAGGTTTCATAACTGCACACTTCGTTTAAGAAGCTTAGTGAGCACAGTGACAGGCGTAGACGCACGAAGGGTTTAGACAAGAAACCCATGGCCCTTTTAATTCATAAGGCATTCCATCATCCCGTCATCAGTATTCAGGGGGCGACTGTCCTGAATCAGTCATGAGGTCCCCTGCTGCAGATCCTGTAATTTGAATCATGTGTAATAATATATTATCCTACTGGGGGCCTTCTCTCAGTAGGAAAATGGTTTCTACATTCTGGTATAAGAGAACTTTTGGCTGCAAGCCGACTCACAGCCATTACTCACATGGACAGTCACAGTTGTCCCCCCCTTAAGGAATAACATCTGCACAACCTCGCCAGCCAAAATTTTGCAACCTCCCCCTTGTTATGAATTATGATTTCTTAGAATTGGGAACACTAGACAAACTGAAGCTGACAAAAGGTTGAAAGAAACAGATCAAAATTTTATTGAGCATGCCGTATGACAGCAGCACCAACTCTCATACCTTTGAATTGGTGGAGAGTGGGGTGGAGGTAGAGGAGGGGATGCACCGAAATGTATTTGCTTGCTTAGACACTATGAAAATGTAATGTGTTTGATGAGGACATGGTTGTCTCTGTGTGTGTGTGTGTGTGTGTGTGTGTGTGTGTGTGTGTGTGTGTATCCTGGCCAGGTCCTGTGAAGGGTGTGGCAACATAAAGGCTTAGCTGAGGATGGAGACCACAATGCAGGCAGAGGAATTGTCTGTGCTCAGGAAGGCAGTGAAGTGATATAGCAAAGGCATTCTGCCTTAGGTGTTTATCCAGTGTTGGCTCTGGTTCTTTTGTCATAAACTTGATTGGATCACTGAATTTATCTCCATTTTCCTTACTTGTGAAAAGTAAATACTCAGGTAGCACCTTAGTGTTTTTCCCCCCCTATGGAACAGCTTTCCGTTTCTTCACCATTATAGTCCTCCTTTGCTTGAAGCAGCTGGTTAGGTGTGCCTTCTGTAAAATGTTTGTAAATCGTGGCCAGATCTCCCCTTTTCCGCCCTTCTCTTTGTACCTCCACCCCTGCATTTGTGGCTATTAATGTTTTTATACAACCACACGTGTACATTTCTGTGACTAGACCCTTATAGGCAGATACCACATTGAATTGACCTTGAGCCTCTGGATCTGAGAATAATGAATTATAGTCCCAGGATTGAATTCATATTCCAGTTAATGAATTATAAATACATTGTAAATCATTACAGAGAGTGCAAGAATTACAGAGATTGTGATTGTCCTGGAAGATATTTCCACTAAGCAATGTGGATATCAGTTTTTCCATTTCTGTGCTGTGCCATTCATTTCAATGGAACTTCAGGCTAAGGCTCAGAATAGAGGAACATGACTTAATTGTTGTTGTTTTGTGTTTTGAATAACCAATTGTAGAACTGTATAATTCATTTTGTGTTTTAAATGCACAATTAAGCTCATAGAATTCGATGTGTTAAAACTTCAAAAAATAAGTGAACTTTGTCACGTTTAATTACAAAGTAACCATGGCAAGAAAATTACAGTATCAAACTCTACTATTAATTTTATGAAAGTTGAACATTCAAAGTTGAGGTATTCACAAGGTTCAAAAAGGTTCAAGAAGTCAGGATATAGGGAATCTTGAATTTTATCCTGTGAAATTATATCTGTCACCTAGTATGATACCCTTGGAATGAAGTTTTAGATGTTATGTATAACCTAATAGCACAAGGCCAAGTCTACTTGATTCTATGCTACTTTTCTCCATAAATTTCCTTTTGGATATGGCACTCCTGATGGATTGAGATTAACTTCCTGGTGAACAATGATCTTGTTAAGAAGTTTTTTTAGGGAAAAAAAATTAAATTAAAAAAAAAGAAGTTTTTAAAGATATTTTTCATTAGAATTTGAAAAACCATTTCAAACTGTTGGCTCCCATATGTTATAAAAAGGAAGGAAAATAAGTAGAAAATCTATAAT
The DNA here is from genome assembly GCF_903995435.1 of Acomys russatus. Lineage (NCBI taxonomy): Eukaryota > Metazoa > Chordata > Mammalia > Rodentia > Muridae > Acomys > Acomys russatus. The sequence continues at coordinate 57,002,625 of NC_067144.1, forward strand.
GTCTTTTTATAGTTTGAAAATTTAAAAACTAGAGGGTGAAAACCTGGTTTTAAAAAGTGTGTTTTATAAAAAGTCTTAGGGAAGAAAAATTTCTTAGCTATAAATACATCCTTGTAAGTACCTAGAATAGCCTGAGCTGGGATTTAGTATTTAGCAAGACTGGCCTAATATGTATACTTTAAAAGTCAGCAAGATGGGATTCCATAATCACTCTGAACTAACTTAAATTGTACTTGCTGATGTAAATGCCACTCTGTGTAGGACTTGGACTCTATAGATGGATGTAGAGGAAGGATAAATCTTATCTAATTCCTTTAAAAAATATACTATAATGTAAACAGTCCTAATAATTCATTTCTTATCCTAATATTCATTAAATAATAATAGTTTTGTCTTTTTATTTTTAATATATTTTTATTAATTTATTCATATTACATCTCAATTGTTGTCCCATCCCTTGTATCCTCCCATTCCTCCCTCCCTCCTGCTTTCCCCCTCCCCCCTCCCCTATGACTGTGACTGAGGGGGACCTCCTCCCCCAGTATATGCTCATAGGGTATCAAGTTTCTTCTTGGTAGGCTGCTATCCTTCCTCTGAGTGTTACCAGGCCTCCCCATCCAGGGGACATGGTCAAATATTGGGTACCAGAGTTCATGTGAAAATCTGTCCCCACTCTCCACTCAACTGTGGAGGATCTCCTGTTCATTGGCTGGATGTAAGTAGGGGTTTGAAGTTTGCTGCACATATTGTCCTTGGCTGGTGCCATTGTTTGAGCAGGACTCCTGGGCCCCGATCCTCCCATCATAATGTTCTTTTTGTAAGTTTCTAGGATCCTTTGGATCCTTCTATTTCCCCATTCTCCCATGCTTCTCTCATCTAGAGTCCCAATACGATGTCCTCCCCTCTGTCCCACTTTCCTGGTAAGTGAAGGCTTTCATGGGACGTGCCCCTTGGGCTAGTGTCGAGATATAAGTGAGTATATACTTTCTGCTTCTGTGTTAACTCACTCATTATGATTATTTCTAGTTCAATCCATTTGTCCACAAATTTCAGGAATTCCTTGTTTTTTAATAGCAAAGTAGTATTCCATAATGTAAATATACCACAATTTCTTTATCCATTCTTCTACTGAGGGATACTTAGGTTGTTTCCATGTTCTGGCTGTCATGAATAAGGCCACTATGAACATGGTTGAGCATATGTCCTTGTTGTGTGCTGGAGCATCTTCTGGGTATGTTCCAAGGAGTGGAATAGTTGGGTCTTAAGGAAGCATTATTCCCAGTTATGTAAATCTGATATCGGGTTTCAATTTCCAGTGGTTTTTAATTAATTTAATTCATTTTAAGGTATAAAATTGATTAAATTTGTGTTCTGTGACTTTCACTTAAAAATAAACAGTGGATTATGTTGCTTTTTACTCATTTTATTTTGCTAAAATCTCTAGTTATCTCAGTAATGAAATGTTTCCATTTACACAGTTGTTAAAGATGAGCTTGAAGCTTTTGAACACAGGGAATCAACTTGTGGCCACCTGGAGTAAGAGCTGCTCAAAGGAGTTGAGTCTGCCCAACATCCTTTGCTTATAAAGTCAGAGTACAGAGAGCGGCTGAGTAGATACAGAGCATCTTACATAAATAGCTGTTGTCCCACTTCATGGCTTGAGATGTGACCTCTCTTTAAATGTATAAAATGGTGATAGACTAGAGAGAAGTAACGAAATCTCTCCCCCTGGGTTGAAATCCTTAGTATCACCATCTGTGATTCTTGTCCTAAAATTAACTATTGACTTATGAAAGTAGGGATAAACACTTCTGCAGCCACAATTTTTAGATGAATTGACGAAGGACAAATAGCTGTTTGTAATTTGGGAAAGCACCAGATAACGCTGTATTAAAATGTGCTCATGCTACTTTCAGTCTAGCCATTAGAACATAATCATCAATATTAAGGCCAATGTTCCGTGCATTGGAACACTAACACATTTTTATACACAAAAACAAACTTTTTTTTTTTGCTAGTATATGTGAAATTTCTTAATACCTGAATATAATACAGGAAGAGAAAAAAAAAGATGCAAATTACCTGCTACTATTTTCTGGGGACAGGCTGTATTTCATGTTCTACACTTTCCAATAGAAAGTATTTCATTCCATTCACAACTTAGTCATGTGGTGTTATCAGCAGTGTTTTTCTTTTGTTTATCTTTAAAATTACAAAATAATCACTCAAGTTCTTCTATTCCCTTTCCTTCCTTCAAACACTTCAATATAAGCCCTCCTTGTTCCTTCTCAAATCCATGTTATCCCTTTTCACTAGTTGTTATGTGCATATTTATGTATACATATATATTTTAAATATAACCTGATCAGCCCATATAAGATCACATGAATTTGTTATGCAACACAGAATGGTCAGCCCTGAAAGCAAACAGTCAACTACTGGTAAGAAAACTGATCTTCGAAAGGTTAAGTAATTTCTCAACATCATATGTCTAATAATTTAAAAAAATGTAGCCAAACCATCAAGGATTGACCATCTCCCCTTGGTGGGGAGACCTGATGGCACTCAAAGAAAGATGGCTTTGAGGAGGTAAACCCTAGTATTATGTTTCTTATATAATGGAGAATGATGAATTGCTTTTATTTATATTTCTAATCAAAACTCCAATTAGTTCTCTGATTTAAGGGATTATAAATGCAAGTTAATTAAATCAGATTGCTTTCTTATCCTACCCTAAGAATGACTAAGACTAAAAATATTTATATTTATGAAGGCGAGGTGGGCATTTCTCTCCTCTCCTCTCTGTCTCTGTCTCTCTCCTTCACTCCTTCTCTCCCTCAGCCTCTCTTTCTCTACACTTTTGTCTTGCACACAGCCTCTGACAATCTGATATACTGAATTTTCTGGAGTATAACTCCAGGAAATGCCCCCCCAAACTTTTCCAGTTAAAATATGGAGTTTTGGAATATACTCCCAGGATAAGACTACCCCTCTTGCAATGTACACCCTGTGTAGCAGACTTGGGCATGTGTCTATTTGCAGGCAGGGCACAGACAGCCAGGTGCTTTATTAAATGCCAGCACACAGCCAGTGCCAGCCTACACTGCCTCTGTAAGGCACACTCCACACTCAACCAGATGTCCAATGGGCAGGTCCTGGTGCAGAGCCAATCCGTGCTCACGTTCGCCTCCTGGAGGTACAGGAAGATGTATGTAGCTTTCTCTTCCCTGCTTCATACTCCCAGAACAGAGCAGGGAATTGGCCACAGTACCCCTGCTATATGCCCTGGAATATGAAGCAAGGAGAAGCAAGATTCAGGTAAGATTTTGGCACAGATTTTTCGGAGTTGAAAAGTCAACTTATACGTTGGGAAATACGATATTTGTGAGGACAAGATAATCTCAAAGGTTCTGATGATTGACCTCGAGAGAAACAGATGCTCAAATGCAAACAGATGTAACATTAGTAGTAAAGATGCACAAGTGCAGCTTAAAAAAACAAATTTCATCTCTCTATTAAGGTTTCATATTACTTCTTCAATTTTTTTTTTTTTTGGTGGTATCATTGCCATACAGAATAATTAAATGAAATTTGTCAGTAGATAGATATAATTGGTTGACTTATATGTATAAGAAAAGCAAATAATTTACATATCTTTATTTTTAGCATTTATATACATGTATGTAGTATTTGATTTTGTGTGGCAGTGTTGCATGCACTACTTGTGTATACATGCTTCTGGAAGGCAGATGCTGACATCACACATCTTCCTTGATTTTTCTCTACCTCAGCTTTCGAGACATGGACTTGCATTGAACCTGGAGCACATGGGTTGGTTAGTAAGATATGGAATATTACTATCTACTTCCAACCTCTGTTGCCAGGGTTGTAAATATACATCCTCTATGCCTTTCTTTTATGTGTGTGCTGGGGATGTGAATTCAGATCCTTATGGTTACACAGCAAAAGATTTACCCACTAATCTCCCCAATTCTCATACTCCACTTTAAGTAATTAAGAGTATTGTTGGTTTAAAAGAGTCCCTGCTGCATGCTTTTATTTTTAACAATTAGGTAACATCCTATAAAACATCACGAGAGATGGTGCTAGGTATCCTTTTGGGGGCATTAGGATATACTGAGCTTTTAATTTAGTTTTAATTGCTGAGATAGGGTCAAGCTGTGTAGTCAGGTTGACCTGGGATTTGCAATCTTCCTGACTCAGCCGCCCCCTCCCCCCAGGAGATTACTAAATTCAGGGCGTTTGCCAACACACCCAGTATAGCAGCTTTTCAGTTCCTAACAGGCATTCATCTTGCAATTACCTGTTACACTGATGGACATCAACGTTTAAAAATTCCGCTAAGCTCACTTGATTTTGATTTCTGTGATTGATTTAATTATCTAGAATTGACTACCTGGCATTTTCTCCCATGGATGCATCCCTTTTTCAAGAATAGACTTTAACATATTAGGAAGAACAAACCTCCATTTTCTCAGGATAGTTCTAGTTTATCACGTATCATGGTCATCTTTTATGTTTTTTTTTATTATTTTTACAGTGGTTTATTTAAATTATAAATGTACAGTCAATGTATAGCATAAAGTTAATGTTTGGCTTCCTAATTAAAGTATATTTTCAAATATTCTCATATATGATTTAAAGAATGTTAAAAATACTTATTTGACTTTATGTGTATGTGTTCCTGAGCACATGCATGTGTGGCAGATGCATGATGAGCCCATAGAGGTCAGAAAAAGCATCAAATCTCTTAGAACTATAGCTAGAAATAGTTGTGAGACACTTTGAAGGTGTTAGTAATCAAATATGGGTCCATATAGAGACTATACTGCTAAGCTTCTGATCCGAGTCTCCAGCCCTTGTGTATAATTTTTCATGACAGTATTTGTATAGTGCAAATTGCAACCTGTTTTGGCTTTGGAATTATGGTTACTGTAGAAATAGATAATTTTTATTTACAAATTTTAACTTTTATTATTTTTAACTATAAGTAGGTGTGTGTGTGTGTGTGTGTGTGTGTGTGTGTGTGTGTGTGTGTGTGTGTGTCCATATATGGATATGTTTATGTGAAGGCAGGTACCCACCGAGACCAGAGGTGAAGTTACACTCACTTGGGAGCCACCTGCATGGGTGCTAAGAACATCACTTGAGTCCTCTGAAAGAATAACAATTGCTTTCAGAGATGACTCATCTCTCCTGTTCATCAATCTGTAGCTTTCATACAAATTCATAGTCAAACCCTGGTCCTCCATCTCTGCCTGCTTAGCATATCTCTACCATCATAAAGCACCACAACTGGTGAAAAATTAAAGTTAAAAATCTGTGTTAATCATGCAACCAATAAAATCGACTGAAAATCACTCATTGTTCATTAGTGTTCATTAGTGCTCTGGTCTAGACTAATAACAGCAAAAACCAAGCAAACAGAAAAAATATGGCATGAAAAACTCTTTGAGAAATGTTTTATTTATTGTTGTTATTGCTGTGATAACACCCCACGACCAAAATCAAATTGGGGAGGAAAAGGTTTGTTGGCTGATACTTCCACAGCACTGTTCATCCTTGAGGGAAGTTAGGGCAGGATCTCTATCAGGGCAGAAGCCTGGAGGCAGGAGCCAATACAGAGGCCATGGAGAAATGCTGCCTATTGGATTTCTCTGCCTGCTTTCTTATAGTACCCAAGGCCAGCACCCCAAGGCTGGTACCACCCACAATGGGTTAAGCCCTCGAGCATCAATCACTAAGAATATCCTTACATATAGCTGATTCCTTTTTTAAAAATTATAATTTATTCATATTATATCCCAATTGTTATCCCTTCACTTGTATCTTCACGTTCTTACCCTCCCTCGCACTTTTGACCTATTCTCCTCCTCTACACCTCTGATGGGGTGGAGGCCCTCCTCCCACATTGTTTGACTATAGCCTATCAGGTCTCCTTAGAATAGCCTGCTTTCCCTCCTCTGTGTGCCTGCACGGCCTCCCCATCAAGAGGGGATGATCAAACTGAGAGCTGATTTCCTCTCCTGGTGTATTGTGCAGTTGTACATGCAGACAAGACACCCCCCCCCCCCATTCACAAACAAACAAATACAGCCTATTCTTAAGACAGTGTTTCTCAAATTGGGCTTCTTCCTCTCTGATGACTGTACATTGTGTCAAGATGACATAAAACTAGCCAGAGTGGGAAATAACTATATTTGATACATTATTGTGAATGGTGAATAATAACAGTAAAGAAAGTAAACCAAATGCAGTATCTCATACTTGTGGCCTATATGCTGTTCATAGAAGAATAGTCTCTATTTACAATAGTCTTCACCACCTTAAACTGACAGATATCCATTTCAAACCTCAGAATAGCTGCCTGAAATAGGGGATATTAACAGTATCTACATATAATGATATGAAATAGACATGAAATGTTTCTCCCTTGTTTCAATGTTTGAAAACTTGAATCTCTGCTGTTCATGCTGCTTAGGAAGGGTGTGGCCAATATGTGGATAACTGGGGTTTGAGGCTTGTGACCAATATCTATCTCTTGTTTTGTTTGTGGTTCAGCCACTACATGAGAAAATGCAGCCACATACTCTTGCTGCCATGCAGTTTCTTCACCATGAACTCCCTGATATTGAATCTCTGAAATGATAAGGGAAAAATAAACTCTCTATCTCTTGAACTTCTTCTCTCAAATATTTTTTGTGATGGTAAAACTAGCACACACACACACACACACACACACACACACACACACACACACACACAAATTGATTCAAGAAATTGGATTGTTGGCCTTGTGAGTGTTATGCAGTTTGTTTGTGGAATGATTGTGAACTAGATTGGAGATGTTTGCTGAGAAAGCCCCAGAAAGCTATAAAGAGAGCTTAGTGAATGATTCTGTGGAGAATATTAGGATACCAAATGCTGATGCCAATATGAAAACCTGTATACATGATGTTGCAGAATAGAGTAAGCACTGCGGTGGGAAAAGAGTCATATGATACTTACATGTGTTGAAGAACTTATTCTGCTTATGTCCTGAAATTCTGAGTTAGATTAAACTAAAAGCTTCTGCGAGAAATCTCAAGGCATCATAGAATTCAGACTCTGACCTGATTGTTGCTGACAACTCTTAGCCAGGTTTACACAAAATCCAGATCAAACCAAATAGTGGGACAGAAGAATGTGAAAAACCTGCCAGTTTGTGAGAAAGAGTATGCGAGCACATTTAAGTTGTGGACAATGGAGGTGTGAACAAGACAGCTGTAGCTACAAATAATTTGCTTCACCAAAAAGAATCTATTCACTTAGCACTAAAACAATAGACAAAAAGTGCCTTAAAAGAAAAGCACTACCCATCAAAGGCTCCATGTTGTAACAATGAAGAGCATTTGTATGGCATTCCTTTGAAAAAATTTAACCACAGGTCTCCACACTCAAACATGGATACTGCAGGAATGTTTTTCCAGCTCCAGTCATACAGACACTAGGAGGGCACTGTACTTTGGGACAAAGTGAGCCATTTTGTATCTTGAATTTGCAGCAGGACTTGGGATTCTCTACATGGTGCTAGTCTTTCAGACATGCTTAATGCAATAGTTATGGTGTCACATAAGTACAGAAGTTTGAGGGAAGGTTCTAGAGAAAGGCTGGGAAGGTGGGAAGTATGCAAAAACTCCAGATTCCCAACATGGGGCACCGGCAATGGCTGTATCTAGATCTAAGAAAGTGAAGCCCTAAGTTCCGTTGGTGATTCCAAGAACAGGAAACACCTACTGAAGACAGCTTCAGGTGACCATTGGTCCAGTAAACATCCTTGTGTGAGAAACGTGGCAGCCCTCTAAGTGCAGGACATCAGAAGCTTATGGAAGCACAGGTGACATCAAGGCTCCAGATATGGGACATCCAGATGTGGGGCATAGAGCTACCTGCCTTTCTCTGCTGAGTTTCAACTTGCTTTTCTCTACTGCTTCTTTGCTTTTCCATGCTCCTCTCTGTGGCAATGGGAGTATTTACTCAGTGTCATTATAAATTTAAAAGAAGAAACTTGTTTTGTTTATTGCAGAGCTACATGCCCTCAATAATGACTTTGTCTTAAGTCTCCATAGAAACTCTGGATTTGTGAACAATGTTAACATTGTTAAGACTGCAGTGAACCTTCAAATAGTAATGAAAGCACTTTACATTAAAAGACTGTGGGAGCCAGGCTTGGGGTGTGATAGCTGAGATCTGTAATGTCCTTATTGGCCTGTGTCATTGAATGCCTGGTCTCCAGATAATGGCACTGCTCTGGGAAGTTATGGGGACCAGGTGGTAGGGTGCAGAGAGTAGAACTGTGAAGTCTGTGGTCTCATCCTGCTTCTGAATCAATTCTCCTTACTCTCTGGTGAATCTACTACCTGAGAAGCAGCCTGGGTTTATTCACACCATGGTGGAACTGCTCTGCCATTCCTTTCTTGTCACAATGGACTATTCTGTTGAAATTATGTGCCAAGTAATCCTTAATTTCTTAAGTTGTTTCTCTTGGACTCATCCCAATAATAAGACAAATAACTAAAAGAGTTATGTTTTCTTCATAGGCATACTTAAGGCTTAATGTACAAAATAGGCACATCAAAATATTAACAACTAGTATAAAATATATAATAAAATATATAAAACCACATAAAATAAAAATATAAGTAAGACCATCATAAGCTATACAGTAAGAACACTTCCAACATTAATACTGTATGGTTTGCAGCCATTGAACAGAAACACTAGGTTCCTACAGCATTCTACCTGGTTCTGAAAATGGCTGGTAAATGACTAATGGTCAAAAAGTCAATATAGCATGAATGTTACCATATATAGAAAAAGAAAGATGCACATACTAGATAGGTTGTAGTGGGTGCTATAACATAATGGCTTTCAACTTATACTACAGAGTATATAAATATTTTGAGATAGGGTCTTACTATGTAGTCCTTACTGGCGCAGATCTCATAGTCTTCCCACTTTAGCCTCTGAACCATGAAATTTAACTAAGTGCTGTCATTCTTGCTTCTGTGTAATGCACTTGGCTTGAAGTAGATCATGAATAATTAGAATGAGAGAAAGTTAAACCATGGGTAATAATGAGGTAATAATAAGCATTAAATTTTAATGATAAGATTCTGCTATCTTACACTTGTGTGTGCTGTGCAAAACATGGCTGTATTTAATAAGTAGCTTGCTCTAAATTGTACCGGCCCCTGGACTATAAATGAAAAAAAACACTAAGTCTGGTTCATAAAGTAGATTAGCTTTTTACTATGAACTCCTACTGGGTACGTTCTTCTTCTTATTATTCATTATCTTACCTGCATGTTAGCTCACTCAGTGGTGACTGTGCCAGTTGTCTCTGACTTTCTATTTTCTTTATTCTTTAATTTTTTATTTTATTTTATTAATTTATTCATATTACATCTCAATGGTTATCCCTTCCCTTGTATCCTCCCATTCCTCCCTCTCTCCCATTTTCCCTTACTCCCCTCCCCTATAACTGTGACTGAGAGGAACCTCCTCCCCCTGTATATGCTCATAGGGTATCAAGTCTCTTCTTGGTAGCCTCTATTTTCTTTAGCAAATGAGAATTTTAGAAAACCATTTTTTTTTTCTGGTAGTTGTCACATTTTCTCCTGCTCAACTAACTTTTAAATTTGCATAGAAAACTTATTTGTCATCTATTTCATCAAGAATATATTATTGTCGCTTATACCGAGATTCATAACTCTTCTTTTGAGAATGCATTCTGGATCTTTAAGGATTATTTATATGCTATGGACATATGCTCTTTTGTTATTTAGGTCTTCATAAAGCCTACGAATACCTTGAAATTTTAATGACTCACAATTGTAAAACAAGTAACCAACATTTTATATACTAAATCACACTTGTTTAAAATGAGAACGATCATATTATAAACAACTCAGAGTTTGACACAGATAATGGCTTAATTCCGTTATTTTCAAAATGTGTGCAGGGAAGTGTGGGAAACAAATGATTTTTGGCTTGTACAAGTTCACAGAACAATTTGTGGTCAACTCAGAAACAGAACCATCGTTTTTAAGTTTGCAATTTTAGAAAGAATTCTAGTCATAAAAGTAACATTTTCTCTAGTGTAGATTTCAAAATTAAATGTGAAAGAAAATGAAAATGCATCATTTTATACTGTAAATTATTTGGGCTGTACAAATGCTTTGAAAATTTATACATCTTTTTAAAAATATTTTAAAATTTCCCACTATTGTTACTTGTATATTTTACTGCTAAACATAAGACATGATAGTATTGTAGAGATTCATATGAGAAATATTCATGTGGGTTGAAAATAAAGATAATATTCATAAAATAGTTACTTTAAAACTTGAATTTTTAAATTTTAAATGTATAATAGACAAATAGTAAATAAAACACAAATATGAAGATACCATTGAAGTTTAATAAAATATTTTCTTTGCATGTTAAATTCAAATAAAATATGTCCGACAAGTGCTGTCTTGGATGCAGTACACTTTCTGCTGCTGGGGAAGTTTTATCTCATTTTAGGATTATACCTTCCATCAAATCAGGGAATTTGTTCAATTAATAATCGTTTTTTCTCTTGTTTCATCATCTTTCTCTTAAATCTAATTTTTCCTTCTGGCACTTAAAGATGGCCAGTTGCCGTTTCCCAACGATTAAGCCAGAAAAACAAAAACAACAGTGACCATTTCCTACGAGTCGGCTTCATCTTTGGTCAGTTATTCATCCTATCCCTGAACAGGAAGTGAGTGGAGCTAGGGAAATAAATAGCCTCCTGGGACAAACACTCACTTGAGACAACAGTATACTTCCTAGCATACCAGCAGGATTGCTAGTTTGCTTTAGAAAACATAAAACTAAAGCTCTTCTCAATGTGCAGTTGTATCTCCGTTGCCTCTAATACTAGTTTGGAAGGGGATGGGGGTGGGAAGGAAGTACGATGCACTTTTTCATTGTTACTTTTAAGAAGTTTAAAGCTAACCAGGGGCAGTAACACATGTCTGTAATCCCAGTACTTGGGAGACAGAGGCAAGATCGAAGCCAGCTTGCTTTAAAAAGTGAGTCCAAGAGAACCAAGATTACACAGAGAAACCCTCTACCCAGTGGACAAGACATTCTCTACAGTTATGTGGAGAGTGGGGACAGACTCTGATATGAACTCTGATGTCCCATATTTGACCACCTCCCCTTGGTGGGGAGGCCTGATGGCACTCGGGGAAAGAATAAGCAGGCTACCAAGATGAGACTTGATAGCCTATGGTCATACAGAGGGGGAGGAGGTCCCCCTCAGTCTTAGACCTAAGGGAGGAGAATAGCGTGAAAGCTCGAGGGAGGGGGAAATGGGAGGATACAAGTGATGGGATAAAAATTTAGTTTTAATCTGAATAAATTAATTAAATAATAAAAAATACACACACACACAAAAGAATCAGGCAACAACAGCAAAAAGAAGCTCAAGGCTGAAAATATATCACCTGTAATAGGTTTGCAATCAAAGTCGCAACCCCATATCTACTGACTTATTTCGCTAGTCTGTTCCCACCCAGGTTTCAAATACTGCAAGGGAAATAGATAGCAGGGTCAAGTGATTTTAAATAGTGGCCAAAGTCATAAGCCTGAACTCTGGTCAAAGAAAGCTGGACTTGAAGTATTTCGCTGAGAATAATTATCAGAAAAGGGTAGAGTCTGCTGTCCCTGAGGCACCAGATGTTTGTGTAATATTGCTAAACCAACATTTTTAGTGTATCCAATTTCAGGATGATGACTGTAGTTGAGGGGAGATATTCCAACATCCTGTTCTTTTGTTACAAGCAAGATCATTAAGGTAAATACATTTATAAGGGAAATATGAAACACAGGAAAGTGTAACTTCTTGAATTATATTCATTAGGACTTTGGCATAATGTCTGGGGTGCTATGATTCAGTGGAACCTCTCTACAGGCTGACGCAACTGACATAGTTTATTATTTTGAAGGTATAGAATTTGAGAATTAGACTTGGTTTTGGTAGTCAATAAAAATAGAATTTAAAACTCCACTAGATGGCAGTAAATCAAGTCTTTGTGTAATAGCTTCGTTCTTGTCACTTTTCACTCCTATATTTAATCACATATCTCCACCAACTGCACATCTTTCTAAAGAATTCCATTTCCTTATATTAAACTTTAAAATGTTTTTGCATCCTTTCAATGTATTATTACTTGATGTCCTGTTCGTTTGTTTGCTTTTGGTATTTTCAAGACAAGGTTTCTCTGTGTAGCCTTGACTCGCCTGGACTCACTCTGTAGACCAGGCTGGCCTTGAATTCACAAAGATCCACCTGACTCTGCCTCTGTGAGTGCTGGGATTAAAATGTGCACCACCTTGGCCCCCCTTCCCTCCTGCTTGATTAGTTAATCCAAGTTTTTATAATGCCTTGTAAAATATTAATTGTTATGGTCATGACAATTTTGTAAAAACTGCTTAATATTCTAATCAACGTATCTACATGAGAACCTAAATTTATTCCTAGCACACTGTTGATTTTCCAGTTTCCTTGGAAGCTGGATTTTTAACCCAGTGGTAAAGCTGGTTATTCATCTTTTTAAGTCCATAATAGTCCCTCTCTTCTGTGGCACTGAAATTGTACTGATAAGAGCAGTTTATACTCATCAGGGTTTGTGGGTATTGAATTACCTTGTAGGGAGGAATTTTGGGTGATGTGACAAGATAAGCATTCATAGGGTGGCTACTGTCCTAGTTTACTTTTCTGTTTACTGTGATGAACACTGGGACTAAAAGCAACTCACGAGAAGAAAAGGTTCATTTGTCTTACAGTTCCTAGTCACTATCCATCATTGAGAGAAGTCAGGGAACTGAAGCAGGAACAGCTGCAGGAGCCCTGCAGGAAAGCTGCCCAATGCTTAGCTTGTTCCCTAGCTCTGCCAGCTTTCTTACACAGCCAAGGACCTGCTGCCTAGCAGTGGTACTGCCTCCTATATAAGTGGCAGGCCCTCCGATATAAATTATCAACTGAGGATGCCCTACAGACATGCCCACAGCCTAATCTGATTGACGTAACCTTCCAATTGGGACACCAATGAACGTATCAGCTTGACAAAGTGCTAGAGAAGCGAGTCATCATAGATGGCTTCGCTCAGAAGTTTCAATACACAAGGCATCACGGATAGATAGTACACCTTTCTCTGGGACTCTGCACCCTCTAAGAACGCAAAGAGGCTGCTAGTTTCAAGAAAACAGAGATACCCTCAAAAACTGTCCCAGTTCTCAGTATGAGGCCCCATTTACGTGTATACCTCAGGAGAAAAGAACACCTTAAATTATTGTGATGTCATCTTATGTAGGTCGTACTGTCATAGAATCCCCTCTGAGTCTTCTTCAAGCTGCTGGCTCCTATGGAGGAGAGATCATATACCGTAGAAAAGCTCAAAAACTTATGTTTATTTAACCAAGAGAGATTAGTGTTTGCTTCCAAAAATATTTACTTTCAAATTCACCTAGTTTTGATGGTAACAATCATGATTGGAAAAGCACTCAGCCATTCTTCCTTTGGTCAATAATTTCTGCTTTCCTGGCTTGGTTCACGGTGCACAAGACTTGGCCAGTGTCAACATAACTTTCTGAGGCAGCTCTTTTAAGAAGTCACGGGTGTAAGCATTTTGAATTTTGTAGCTTTTAAAATAAAAGTCTTTGTTGGTACTTCAGACTCCACTAACCAATGGCCATGTAGGGACTGGACCTAAGTCCTCTAAAAAGATGTAGCTGATGGGCAGCTCAGGCTTCATGTGGGTCTACTAGTAAGGGAGTGGAGGCTGTCTCGGAGGTGGATTACTTTCCCCTGGCAGGACTGCCTTGGTAGGCCACAGGGGAAGAGGATGAACTCAGTCCCGGTGCAGCTTGATGAGCTGCGGTAGGTAGGTAGGGGACTCCCCTTTTCTGAGGAATAGATGAAGGTGGATTGGCAAGATAGCGTGGGACTGGGAAGAGAAGAGAGAGGGGGCTAGGCCTTTGATATAAGTTGAATAAATACATTAATAAAAAACAAAAGTCTTTAAAGCAAGTCATAACTTTAAATTCAAGTTTTGACCTCAGTTCAATTTTATCTGCTAGATAGGCACTTTTTAAAAAATTTTTTTATTAATTTATTCTTGTTACATCTCAATGGTTATCCCATCCCCCGTACCCTCCCATTCCTCCCTCCCTCACATTTTCCCATTATTCCCCTCCCTTATGACTGTTCCTGAGGGGGATTTCCTCCCCCTTTATATGCTCATAGGGTATCAAGTCTCTTCTTGGTAACCTGCTATCCTTCTTCTGAGTGCCACCAGGCCTCCCCCTCCAGGGGACATGGTCAAATATGAGGCACCAGAGTACATGAGAAAGTCATACCCCACTCTCCACTCAACTGTGGAGAATGTTCCAGGCACTTCTTTTTAATCAAATGCTTATAGGAAAAAGACAAAGCCTTGTATTAATAATGTTAGCGTCAAGCTAGAAATAAATATGTGACTATGTTATATTAGATATGTCTGAGAAAATGCCCAAGTTAGAAATGCAAAGAGGGCTACTCTGTAATCTCTTAGGCCTAAATGGCAGTCTTAACTTTTCCTAAATTTTCTTCTTCTCTCATACATTAAACCCCAAGCACAGTTTCCCCTCTCTCCACTCCTCCAAGCACTGCTCCCCTATTCACCTCTCTCCCAGATCAACTCCCGTTTCATTTCCTAAAAAAGAGGAGGCCTCCCAGGAATATCTACTGAGTATGGCCTAACAAGATATAATAAGACTAGGCACCTCTTCTCATCACGGCTGAGTGTGGCAACCTAGTAGGAGGGGAAGGGGCCTAAGTGCAGGTGAAAGAGTCAGAGACAGCTCCCACTCTCACCGTTGCAAGTCCCACAAAAACACCATGAGATACAATGTAAGGTATAAGTAGAGACTCTAGTTCAGACCCATTCTGAGTCCCAGTTTGTCACTTCTGTTTCTGTGTGCCCTTATGAGCCATGGTAAGTTGATTCTGTGGGCCTTGTCAACCCCTCTGGTTCCTACAATCTGGCCTCCCCCTCTTCTCTGGATTCCCCTAGCTCTGCCTATTGATTGGCCGTGTGTTGCTGCATCTGTTCCCATTGGTTGATATGTGATACCTCTGTACTGATGATTGGGCTAGGCACCGATCTTGATTTTCTTTCTGGGTATGGGTTACTTCACTTAACATTTTTCTCCTTTTTTTCTTTGTTTCGTTCCTTCCTTCCTTCCTTTTTTTTTTAATTTATTTTATTAATTTATTCTTGTTACATCTCAATGTTTATCCCATCCCTTGTATCCTCCCATTCCTCCCCCCCCCCCATTTTCCCATTATTCCCCTCCCCTATGACTGTTCCTGAGGGGGATTACGTCCCCCTATATATTCTCATAGGGTATCAAGTCTCTTCTTGGCTACTTGCTGTCCTTCCTCTGAGTGCTACCAGGTCTCCCCCTCCAGGGGACATGGTCAAATGTGAGGCACCAGAGTACGTGAGAAAGTCGTATCACACTCTCCACTCAACTGTGAAGAATATTCTGACCATTGGCTAGATCTGGGAAGGGGTTTAAAGTTTGCCTCCTGTATTGTCCTTGGCTGGTGCCTTAGTTTGAGCGGGACCCCTGGGCCCAAATCTGCCTATCATATTGTTCTACTTGTAGATTTCTAGGACCCTCTGGATCCTTTTATTTTGCTGTTCTCCCATGCATCTCTCATTTAGAGTCCCAATAGGATGCCTCTCATGTGTTGCATCTTTCCTCCTCTCCTCCAAGTCCCTCCACCCACCATTTTTTTTTCTCCCCCAGATTCATTTCTTCATTTTCCTTTAGAAAAGAGCAGGCCTTCCAGGGGTATCAACCAAAACATGGCATAACAAGTTACAAGAAAACTTGGTATATCCTCTTATCTAGGCTGGATGGGGCAACTCAGTAGGAGGTAACGGGTCCCAAAAAGCAAACCAAAGAGTTAGAGACGGCCTCTGTTCCCATTGTGAAGAGTTTCACAAGAACACCAAGCTATACAATTTTAACACATATGCAGAGGACCTAGGTCAGACCCATGCCGGCTCCCTGATGTCAGTTCATTCTCTGTGAGCTCATATTAGCCCTGGTTGGTTGATTCGGCGTGTCTTGTTTCAGTAGTGCCCTTGATCCTCCTGGCTCCTACAATACTCCCTCCACTTCCTCTGCAGAAATCTTGAGCTCTACCTAATGTTTGTCTGTAGATCTCTGCATCTGCTACCATCAGTTGCTGGGAACCCAGCAGAAGAAGGGGAGAAAAGATTGTAGGAGTAGAGGGCATAGAAGACACGAGGAGAACGTGGCCCACTGAATCAACTAAACAGGGCTGACATGGGCTCAGGGAGTCTGAAGCAAAAAACACAGGGACTGCAGAAGTCTGTGCCAGGTCCTCTGAGTATATGGTATGGCTCTTCACTTGGCGTTTTTGTGGGACTCCTAACAATGGGAACCCGTTTGTCTTCAACTCTTTTGCCCACTCTTGGGACTCTTTTTCTCCAGGATTACCTTTCCAGCCTCAATATGAAGGCTTTTGCCTTTGTCTTTTTGTCTTTTGTTTTGTTTTGTTTTGTTTTCTGTTTGGATGCTGTCTCTTGGTGGCCTGTTGGCTTTTGAAGAGGAAATGGAGGGCGAGGGTATCTGGGAGAGGGGGAGGCAGGAAAGAGGAAGTGTGGTGGTGGTGGTGGGGGGGGCGGGGGAACTGTTGGGGGTGTTAGGGAGCTGGGAGCCAGGGAGGGAAAGTTAACTGTAGTCAGGATGTATTGTATGAGAGAAGAATGTATTTTCAATAAAACAAATTTATTTTCACTTGTGTTTTCAGATATCACAGCCGATATGGTTTTGATTTCGTGTTCCTGGACCTGTGATGAGACAGAACACTTTAGTGAGAGGGGGTGCAGTGTGGTTTAGCTCCTCACTATTCTTAAAAAGTTAGTCAGAAATAAATTGCAAGAACTAAAATACTTAAAAGGAAAAATGTTTTTATATTTTCATTTCTTCATTAATTTTCTTTTCTGTAGTTTTTTTATTAAAAGAAATTCAAACTGAGCTGCCTAAACTGAAATTAAATTCAGGAGTGAGTGAACTTTGAATGAATCTGAAGCTCACCTACTGTACATATGCCTAAAAACAACTTCGTGCACTATTTTTAGTGGATCATATTTTGGGAAACAAAATCATTGAAAATAAATCTGTGAAGGCTCTTCGGATAATAAATTGAAGTGCATTGGTTGTTTTCTTGTTTGTTTGTTTGGTTGGTTGGTTTTGTATTTGTGTGTGTGTGTGTGTGTGTGTTTTCGAGACAGGGTTTCTCTGTGTAGCCTTGGCTGTCCTAGACTCACCTTGTAGACCAGGCTGGCCTTGAACTCACAGCGATCCGCGTGCCTCTGCTTTCCGAGTGCTGGGATTAAAGGCACCACCACGCCTGGCTGAAGCACATTGGTTGTAAAGGCTGAAAGGACACAAGTAACAACTCCTTGGGTTATAAAATGCACGTGAGAGAATAATTTCTGTCCATTTCAGTCCTGCCATGAAAGTACTCAATTTTATTATTTGGATTTTCTATTTTAAAGTAATCGATACATTTTTATGAGATTTCAGCTGATGATAGTTAGGAGAAACGTATTTTTTTTTATCTCTTTAATTTATACCTTGTGTTCTTAAATGTAATCTGGATGTTCTGTTTTGATAGGGATTTCCTTATATATACACAGTCTCCAGTCTACACTTTGCCTTTATTTTCTTATCTCCAATTTCCACTGTGCTCTTATGTATATTAAAAGGATTATGGGGCCAGAGTCAAAGATGCTTTGCAGATTAAATGCCAACATTCCAATGCTCTTCTCTTTATGTTTACTTTCCTTGAGTCACTATTGAAAAAACTAATTTGCAGGACACATCTGAACCTCTGTCTCAGAGTTATGATGCCTAATTAAGTAGAATATTTTTAGATGGAGAATAGTGATCCTAACAGATTCTTCCTTTTCACTACCTATGTATCTATTACAGGTCCCAGAAGCCCCAAATCCTCGTGCATTTAATTTATATCAACAAATGTATTCAAATTTCTCTCCCAAGGCTGGGGATGTGACTCAGCCAGTATAAGTGATTGCCAAGATAGTATGGACCGTGAGATCATCCTTAGCACTTACATAAAAAGTCAGGCATGGTATTGAACACTTATAATCCCAGCACTGGGCAGGTAGACACAGGTAGATTCCTGGGCATTGTTGGCCATCAAGTATAGCTGAATTGATCACTTATCTGACACTAGGATATTTAGAGACTCACACTATGAGTCAGACTACTGACCCCTGATGTTGACCTTTGATTTCTACACACATGCATTATACATGCAAGGAACTCCTCCCCCAAACACACACTCATGCTCACTTGCATACATACATAAAATAAAAATTTTTGAGAAACAAGGACTACTTAATTTCATATTCCTACTTTGAGACTATTTTTAACTTTTAATACTTTACCTGAGTATAGATGGTTACTTTCCAGTCTTAGACCTAGCTGACTTGTTGCTTGACCTTACTTGCCATAGACTGGGATTCCTTTCCATTCTAGAAACCAGTCATCTGGTTCTTTATCTTTCAAGATACTGTTCACTTTTCTAAACCCATTCAGTTTGATGCACTTTACAAATTACTTCTCGATAATGTTTCTGGGCATGTATTTGGTGGGGGTTGAGATGCATGAAGCGGGTACTTACTGTGCTTCCACATCTTGTGCTGTTATCAGCAACATCACTATCAACTGCCAATCACTGTCACCATCACTATGACTCACTATCACTATCCTTGGCTTCCCCCTTGACCTGCTACCGTTTGCTATCAGATTATTTAGAGTCTGTGCATCTGTGTACTTTCTATGGTTCCTATTGCGTGGACATCCAGCTTTATTCCACCAAACTTAGACAGAATGTAGGATGTCATTTCAGGTTTACTACACTTGTCTTGGATCCTACTATGTGATCTATTTGGACTGGTGAGAAGAGTGTGCATTCTTTTATGTTTGATATGTTTTGTAATTATATGTTAGGCTTATTTGATTAAGAAACGCCAGAGTTTCTTTTCTTTCTTTTTCTTTTCATTTTCTAGAATGGCCTGTCTAGTATTGTGAACAGGGTTATGTACGTCAAGCACTCTCACTGTGTTGGGTGTTGGGATCAATCTGGAGGTTTAGAGCAACAGTGTTACTTTAAAGAAATTAATGCATACATGTTAGGATTGTAATATCCTGATGGTAGGTTTTCTTTTAATGATTATGAAGTCATAAAAGAAATCCCTCCTTATCCGTTCTGCCTAGTTTTGGTTTGAAGTCTTTGTCAGGTAATAGACTAGTGATGGCTGCTTGTTTCTTAGTCTCTCTGTTTTGAATACTTTCTTTCATCCTTTTTATGCTAATGTGGTGTTTATTTTTGATGTGGGTGTCTTGAAAGGTAGCAAAAAGATGAATCTTGTCTCCTAATTCTTTCTGGAAATCTATGTCTTTATTGGGGGATTGAGACCATTAATTTCAGAGGTATTGGATAAATATATGTATTAATTTTTATCATTTTGTTGATTTTGAAATAGATTTTCTCATATATATTTTGCTTTTCTGTTCTGATATTATTTTTTTTTTTATCCTGTAACGTCTTTGGTGTATTTACCCTTGGTATTTATGATTAAAGATTTTTTTCTAGAATATTCTCTAGCAATGGCTTAGTATTCATATATTCCTGTAATCTTATTTATCATGGAAAGTTTAATTTATCCTTCCATTTTAATAGATAATTTTGCTGTGTATAATAATATGATAGGCAGTTATGCTTCTTTAGCACTAGGAACACGTTTTTTCCAATCCTTCTGCCTATAAACGTTTCTCTTAAGTAACCTAGTGTTAATGCTAATAGGCCTACCTTTGTAAGTAACTTGACCTTTGCCTTTTTAAATAACTTTTTTTTAATCTGTGCATTTAATTTTTAAAGAATAATGTGCTCTGGAGAATTTCTTTTCCGGGTCTTAGCTGTTTGATGTTTTGTATGCCTCTTGTATCTAAGTAGCTATCTCTTTCTCTAGATTTGAGGAATTCTGTACTATAATTTTTGCAGAAGATATTATTTTTATATGGTAGCCTTCTTATATTTTATGGCCAAAATTTGGAGGTTAGGTATTTTCATCTTGTTCCAAAACTCTCTTCTATTCTGTTCATAATTTCAAAACCTTTCCATTTCCCTTAACCGATTAGCCCAATTTTTCTACTTTATCCTTTCTTTGTGACTCTGGTTTTGACATGATCTATGCTGTTGCTGAGCTTTCCACTGAGGCGGTTAGCTGGCTTATTGAGCTCTTCATTTCTTGTATAAGTTCAGCCTAGACTTTCTTAATTTAAACTCTATTTTCTTGTCTTATTATTTTCCTTATATCACTGATTGCATTGTATTTGTCTTCTTTGTGTAATCATTTTTTAAAAATTCTTTGTAATTTCTTGCAGGTAAATTTTAACAGAGACCATTACTATGGGATTTATAGTGTGGGATAATACAAATTACTTTGTTTTTTCATGTGATTTTGATTTCTTCTTTATGTTCTGTGCTTTTGGGGTTATTTTGTTGCTTGAGTTCTCTCTCTCTCTCTCTCTCTCTCTCTCTCTCTCTCTCTCTCTCTCTCTCAATCTCTCTCTGTTTTCCTCCCTTCCTCTCTCCTGTCTTTCCTTCCTTCCTTCCTTCCTTCAAGTCTCCTTTATTTTTTAACCAGGCATGTTTACAATGTTTGAGGTAGGGCTAACTCATAGCAGGGTTTGGATGTCTCTGCCCGATATTTGGGGGCTTTAGCCTCTTTTACATGTATTCTGCTTATCAGCTTCAGTCTGGTGCCTTCAGTGGTTTGGGGGAAAATGTCTTCTGACAGTGTGGACCTGTCCTAAGTCTCCAGGCTGGATAGGACAATGGGAGGATCCAACTGAGGCAGCTGGTAGGCTCTGGTATATTCAGAAGAGAAGGTGTGGCCTGGGTCTCCCACCCATGTATGCTTTCTAGAAATACCTGGGGAGCAAGTTGAAAAGTGGTGTGTCCTGGTGTGAGAGCCAGCTGGAAATTGTGATCACTAGCAAGCAGACAATAACTAGCCTTCCTGTGTCCAAGCCATGTAGGCTGGTGAGAGGATCTCTGGATGAGATGGGTCTGGGGTCTGGGCCTGGAGAGAAAGAGGCAGAGAGGGGGTGGGGTGGGGGTAAGAGAGAGAGATGTTTAGAGAATATGGAGGATATTGTTACTGTTACCAAACAGCACAGGAGTGACTAGAATGGAGGCTAGGCTAAAGGTTTTGTAAGAGTGCCTGGCATAATGGGAGGGTACAAGGGAGGGGATAACCATTGAGATATAATATGAATAAATTAATAAAATAAAATTTTAAAAGGTGCCTGGCATATAGTAAATCCTATAGTGAGTTGTATTAGTAAGTTTCAGTTGTGTTGCTTTCCTTTTCTACTGACCTCAAGTTTAAAGATATTATTGTACCTTACATGTGAGCATTTAAACACATGAAGAGTGAACTGTGTATTTTTAAAAATTCTTACTAAAAACTGATCATTCAAAAATTATAACTGAGTGAACCAACAAGAGCAAGCCATGCTGGTCTATTTGAGTGTGAAGAAGAAGGCTAGCTATGAAGTTAGTTCTTATCCATGATTTTATTTTTTTTAAGTACCTCTAGGTTAAATTTACAGGATTTCCATACATTTTTATTCTACCCTCTGCACTTTTAACGGCCCTCTTAATTTCTGTGTTCTTTCCATTTGAATTAGTGCTTCTAGGAAATAATTTCGGATAACAAATTCTGCTTTAGAAAGCTTTCTACATGGCCACTGCACAGAATGTGAGGAGCACTGTGACAACTGTAGAGCTATCCTGAAACACCTCCTTGTTCAGTTGGTTTTTCTATTGCAAGCTTGTTCCAAGCTACTTGTAGCCTGAGTGCCAACAGCTGTTGGCAGAGCAGCACTTCCTGGTTCTACCAAAAAAAAAAAAAAAAGAACCATTTTTAAAATGATCTGTCACTGGCATATGAACCCTGTAGTTTACACCGGTAAGCTCATGATTTTTTTCCCCCAGCCCCTATGTATCAACGTGAGAAAAGACTGCAGTTAGAAGAACTAGCCATCAGATCCATGTGTTTTAAAGTTAAGGAGGAAAGGACATGAGAAAAGATTTTATAAGCTTTGCTGAAATGAAAACTTTTGGAGCACAGCTAAATGCATTTGCCAATTCCTCAATACAGTTGGATTCTCCTCCAGTTTCTGTAATTGGAAGCAGATTGCTATGCTAAGTGTGTGATGTGCAGAATGTTTTAACAACGTCCTTTGTAATGACTGTTTGTAACATCAACAAATCTTTGGAAGTTTTAAAAAATAATATAAATAGTATCTGATGTAAAATATTCTAATTTATTTCAGAATTCTTGTATAATTTTCTGAATATAATTAATAAATGATTAATTTTATGATTAATTAATGACTGATAAAACATTATTGGATATTTTGACTTTGAAAGAATGTAAGATTAGTGCATAGTTAAACATTTAATGATATAGGTTTAAGTAAGTTATTTTGAAATTCTAATTAAAGTTCCTTATTTTGACTGAATATGAGAGAAACTTCACTTTTTCATAAAAATTCATAAAATGTTTATAAAATTTAGGAAAATTCCAATTAGGGAAAAAAGTAGCATATTTATATATTATGTTTATTTCACCAAAAACTAGTAATTTCTGAATCTCCAAATAAATAATTTAATCTTAATATGAGGGAAACATAATTCTTCAAAGCTTGTGTCTTTCTATATGATTTCACTGGAAGCCTTAATATAATGTCTTAGAAGAACTCAAGCTGTCAATAATAATTCAAAAGAGTTTTATAAATTTTAAAAACATAGCATTTCCATCCTGAACTGCAACTTTGAGACACCATTTTAGATTGCCCTATATTTTAAACTGCATAGATGAGTGTGACACCTTATGTTTATGTTAGTCTTCCTCTTGGTTGGAATTTGAGCTGGGTGTTAGAAAATAAACTAATTTTTGAAATATTTTGTCAGTTTGTAAGAGCACATATAAAATATCTTTTAAAACACTCAATAGAAGCAACCAAAACCAATATATATATATATATATTGGCTCCTGTAGTTTTGCTTGTCTGCACTCTTGGGGAGCAGTCCTTTCAGGTAATAATAGTGATGTTAACAGAACCACTTAGGCCAACATATCCAATCTTTTAGGACTGTGGACAAACAGATTATATTATTTTACTCCTTTATAACTGCAAGCCAGACTATTTTCCCAATTCCTCCTTTGCATCCAGTAAGTAGTTCCAGTAGCCTAAAGTATTGAGTGTGGCTTAATGAGTTCCTGGATTTTCCTGGGGTTTCGTCCTGGTAATTTGTCATGAATGTATGCTATTTGATGTATTTAAAATAACCATTTTTAACATTTCAAAATAGTTTGAGTTATTACCAAGAAGAATTAGCCTGAGGTAGCTAGGCTCCTCCAACAGTGGCAAAGATTTCTATTTTCTAGTTTCAATGTAATTTAATATTATCAGCATCAACATCAGCTTTATTCTAAGGTGTTTCTTAGAGTAAGAACTCTATTGAGCTTTGCCATAGCCCTTGATTCCCTCCACACTAGGAGATAGGTAGGACAAATCCTACTGTTGGCAATAAATTAGGAAAGGCTATAGTGAAACGCTTACTTACAATCCAGTGAATCTGGTGAACAACTTAGTACTCTCTACTCTCACAACATAATATATTAATGGATTTTATATTTTTCCTGAAATCTTTCTGCAAGAATTTGTTTCCCTTTTTCTTGTTCTCTATTTACCATAAGCTTGGAGACTATTTCCTTGGAGTCACTTAAGTTTTAATACATCATAGAATTACTGTGTAGAATTTTAAATCAGAATGTAGTTGGTAAAAAAAAAAACTCTTTGGCCATAAGACCCACATAATGATCAACAACTAAAAGAAATATTTGAAAGTGTCAAGCTTTACTGAATACTAATTCACTGATATAAGAAAATAATCAGATATTTTAGAACATATAGATGGTTCCCAGTTAAAAATAATAAGCAGAATAACAATTACATGGGTTGTTCTTGGTTAGCCAGAGGGCTTGAGTATGTGCAATAAAGAATTGGTAACAAACATAACTGTAACATATTTCGTTGTTCCCACTTTGTAAAAAATATACGTTACCTAACAGCCTGAAAGAAAATTTTCCTTTTCCCCCAGGACAATCCTGTTATATTTTATGTCTATTTGTATTTTTTAACACTCCATAATTTTAAAAGTGGCCTGGCAGGAATCCAAGCACATAGAAAGAAAAATGATCCTTGGGCTGGCCCAAGACTGGGACACTAGCTTTTCAAAATCACTTTTATATGTGATAGTTTTGGTCTAGTCAGCAAATAGCCAACACTGTTTCCTATTCTGACTCGTGGACCAAATATTCACTTAGGAACAGATATCTCAGAGGAATAGTGAACTTCATATTGTCTAACATGAGATAAACATCCCGGCATACTTGTATTCTTGCAAGCAAGATTCTAACTACTCCGCTGGCAATTTAGAAGTGAACTGTCCTGTTCTTACTGCCGTAATTGCTGGGAACTATTTCAGACATTCAGAATAACATGAGTTTGTTTCACTCTTTATGGGAAGAAAAAGTGGGAATGTAGGAAAAGTATACATCAAGAGTTAGAGTGCTTCTTTACTGCAAAACTCTTGCTTTATAGGGAAAAATTCGAGTGGAATGCACCGAGAGTCCAAACTTCTTTTCCCTCCTCTAACTCTTACTGTTTTTTCTCTCCCGTGTATTGCTTTTCCAATGTCAGCATTTGTAGAACCATTTCTGGGAAATATTCATTGACTTTTTGGAGAGATTTCCTGAAATTTCTGTTTAATGAATCATGTTAATGTATCTTGTACATTTTAATACTGTAAAGCTAATCTTTGCTATTATTTCATTTTATGAATTGATTCTTCATTACCTGTGTTGCTTAATAGCCAAAGTATAACTTTATGATGAACAGCTTTGAATTTGTCACTTAACCACTTATAGAACTACTGGGGGAATATATTATGTCTAATACATAAAGATTGCCAGCATTTTAAGGTGGATTTGAGTGTTCCAACAAAATCTGTGAGAACTGTGTGTAACTGGAGGTGAGACTGCTAGTTGTAAGCTCTTTATATAGCCCAAGGCTTGTTTGGTTTTTATTAGTTTTACTAGGCTTCATTTGGTTTTGATTAAACCTTGAGACAGACCCATGGCTTTCTTAAAACTGTGGGTCTCTTAAGTTAGCATATGATCCATTGGTATGGAAGAATGTAATGTTTTCTTCACTGGAACAAATATCTTGTCACAGATTATTGAGGGAGAGTCTATCATGAGAAAGCAAAGCGTGAGATTTTTGTACATTAAATTCTCATGTTACATTTTGGAATAGTTTTCATTATCTTCCATTAACAATGGAAATTGTTCCATCACCTCCAAAGTCATAATAATAAATATTTAATTATACAAAATATAACAGTATTTTCTATTTACATCAACATTATATGGAATAATTTGATTTAAATATAAGTAGATATATTGGGGAATTCTGGAACTATTTATTTATTTTAATAAAATGATTTCTTTTAATGTTACATAATCATAGACTATAGGGATAATTTATTTAAATTGCATATATTTTCTTTCTTAAAACTTAACAGTGTAATACTTTTTTGCATCAGTTTTAAATTGAGCACATCATTCATTTGTGAAGGAACTATGATGTTGTATTTTATTCCCCCTAAAGAGGAGATCTGTGGTCTACAGTCCCCAGAAGGCAACTTGTTCTTTGTTTTCTGAAGTCTTTTTCACCTTCATGAACTATTTTATACACTTAAGTTTTAGTTTCCTGTTCGTGTAAAGAGATAAGCACAGACAAGAAAGTGGGAGAGAATCCATTCGAACAGACAATAAACACCAAAAACTGACAAAAAATGAACTCTCAGGAAAATGAATACACGGCTCTGAGAATGGGAGAAGTCTTTGCCAGGTATACTTCAATAGTAAACTAATGTTTAAAATATATACAGAACTATAAAGAAAAACATCTAAATTGAGCGGCAGAACTGCAAAAGCAGTTCACAAGAAGAAGTACAAATGTGCAACAAATATTTTTAAAGTTTAAGCAGTCTTAGCATCAGGGAAATGCAAGTTAAAACTATTCTGAGATTCAGGGTAAAGGTTAAGTCACCATGAGGGTCCCCTAAAGTTGGAGCACAGAAGGGAGGGCTGTCTCTGGCTCTGCTGCCTGCCTTGCATCTCTTTACCCAAGCTGAGCTGCCTTGCCTGGCCTCAGTGGGAGAGGATTACCTAGTCCTGCTGCCACCTGATGAGCCAGGGTGGGTTGGTACCCATAGGGGAGGGTCTTCCTTCTCTGGGGAGAAGGGGAGAGCAATGGGAGTGGATGGGAGGATGGGGCTGGGATAAGGGGAGCAAGGGGGCTGTGATCAGGTTGTAAAGTGGTTAAAAAAGTAAATTAATGTGAAAAAAAAAACTGTTCTGAGATTCATTCATTCTTACCCCACTCAGAAAAACAACATCTGGAGAATAAATGACAAGTTCTGAGGATGATGTAAGGAAAGAGGAACCATTAATCAGTGTTGGTAAATTTATTAGGATTAATTCCACATCCATTTTAGAACTTAGTATGGAGGCTCTCAGAAAGATAAAATTAGAACTAGCATATGACTTTATTATCCTTCTAGAGATTTGAAATGAAGTGATCTTAATGCTATCGCAGAGGTATTTGGGCATCTATGTTTATTGGTGCACAACCCACAATAGCTAGGAAAATGAATCCATCAAATGTCCGTCAACAGATGCATGGGTAAATAAAATGTGATCCACAAAATAGTGACATTATAGGCATCTGCACAGAAAGTTGAAATCAAGTTATTTACAGTAAAATGAATGGAACTGGAAATTTTTTAAAATTTTATTAATTTATTCATATTACATCTCAATGGTTATCCCCTCCCTTGTATCCTCCCATTCCTCCCTCCCTCCCATTTTCCCCTTACTCCCCTCCCCTATGACTGTGACTGAGGGGGACTTCCTCCCCCTTTATATGCTCATAATCTCCACAGTTGAGTGGAAAGTGGGGTCTGACTTTCACATGTATTCTGGTGCCTCATATTTGACCAAGTCCCCTGAATGGGGAGACCTGGTGGTGCTCAGAGGAAGGATAACAGGCTACTAGGAAAAAAAAATTTTGTACAACAAAGTAATCCATGAGAAGAAACATGAATGCTTCATGTTTGTCTTCATATGTGGAGCTTGTATTTATGTGTGCGTGCATGTTTGTGTGCGTGTGTGTGTGCACATGCGTGGGGGGTGTCTGTGTATGTGCGCGTGTGTGCGCGCGCATGTGTGTGTGGATGTGCGTGCGTGTGGGGTGTGTCCATGTGTGTGTGTGCGTGCGTGTGCGTGTGTGTGGGGGTGTGTCCGTGGGTGGGTGGGTGTGCAGGTTTGTGTACTAGTATATCTGTGTGTGAGTGCTGGGATTACAGGTGTGAGCTACTATACCTGGCTTAGCACTGGTTTTAATGTTAAAAATAATAGCTCATATTTTCAATCTTTATAATCGAGCATTTGAAATATTATAGGTCTAAGTTTAAATAAGATCTACAGCTTCCTCAAATATTTTATTGAAAGTTGTTTATGATTTCCTTATGTGGGAGCAAAAGTTAAAATCAGTGACATCTGGAATACATGTGACTACAATTTTCATGGACTTTATTTTAGTTTAATAGTATCACTGGTCCCTTCATTTTAGCCATTCAATTAATGAAGTTGTTTTGGTTCACTTAGAAGAATATATGCTTTACAAACTCTTATAGGATACTCTGTGAAATTCTACATTATTTTTGACGGTGTAAGTTTTAAATTTGTCTTGAAAAAAGTCGAAGTCATTATTTTGGTAAATATATTTTTTAGTATTTTACTGCAGAATCTGAATTAATATGCACCATGTCATCTTTTGACTAAGAATTTCCCTATCAAAATTTCCTAAATTATATCATGTGCCTATTGTTTTATTTTCCTAGAACGGGTCATGGTCCAAAAGGTAGGAAAGTGATGAATAAGAAAGACTCTGATTTTACGTTTAGTAGAATGTTAAAAATGGCCTTGGTGTTACATAGAAACAGAAGCAAATAAAGTGCAATTTAACCAAACTCTTGTCAGAGCTAGCTTTTGTTATTAGCAACTTTTATTGGTGTAGAATTACCTTAGACTAGTATTGAATGCTGACATTTCTTTCAGTGCATTAAAAACAGAAATTTCTAAACTCTAATTTAGGGGGTGAATATGTATTACGGAATTTTAATGTCTTCAGAACTTAGAGTAATAAAGCTGCTTATTTTTTGCACATAGGGAAACAAATGGGTGCACACCCTTTTAATCCTAGCACTTGGAAGGAAGAGGCAAAGAAATCTCTGAGAGTTGAAGGCTAGCTTGGTCTACATAGCAAATTCAAAGCCAGGGCCAAACTGTGTAAACCTGTTGTTCTTGAGAGGAGGGGAACCGGAAGTTAGGGACTCTAATGTTCCCAGAGTAACAGCGGACTACCTCATCATAAATTACCTGTGTGCTGTATTCAAGCTCTGCAATGACCCTGAAGGTGACGAGAACAATCGTGAATGAGTGAGGAACGGACCGTTCTGATGGCATTCACTAATTGTGAGTAGTTGATGGCTGGACCAATGATAGGCGGAAAAGCCTGTGTTTTCTCAAGACAACTGTGCTCGCAAAATATGAGAATCAGTGGCATAAAATCTTGTCTTCTTTTGTACCTTATTACAGTTAGTATAAAGCTTTACTCCTGATATTCACAGGCTTGCCTAAGTCGTGGGATTAATTTAGGGTTTCGTTATAACTCATAGTCACATGTGTTCCGAATGTCGAGTAGACTGAATTGCTTCTCTGGCTTCTGAACCCCTGAAGCCAGGAATGCTTGAGTGGAAGTCGACAGTAGCCAGTGCACAGGGTTACATGTCCCTGTAGCCCAGACTTAAAGAGACATTCAGCAACCCAGCACTGTCTCTGGAAAGCAGCAGAAACCTTAGCAGAGGGGCCGAGCAGCATCTGTACTTGGTAGACAAATCCGCGATCCATTTCACCCACAACTCTCAGGCTGAAGACTTCGCTAGAAGAAAATGCAATTTCAGATGGGGTACTTTGAATTTTTTCTTTAGTAAAATTGCTTCAACCACCAACCATAGCACAATGGCTTCTGGAATTGATCGTGAGAAACAGTATAATACAGGCTGTGCTTTGTAACTAAAAAAAAATACAGTTAATTAAAAGTCCTTGGTTATGTTTTGATAATTCTTTTTCACTGTATGCAATAACAAAATGCAAACTATTGTAATAAGAAAGAATTGTTGCTCTGCCAATTTAAAAAGGGTTTTGGGCATCAGTATGTTAGCCTCAAATATTTCTGGAGACTGTCTTATGGTAGGATCTGGAAGTCCTGAGTCTGCTCCTGAAAATGGCATGTGCTGTACTTACTGTCTTGAGCAGTCACCTCTGTAGGAGACATCATTAATGTTGAGTTTCATAGTGTTATGTGACCAAAGTCTTATTAATCTAAGGGACATTTGTACTTTACTATCTGAGGGAGTCCAGTGAGCCAGAGTAGGAATGGATATTTTCTGTCAGGTGCCAATGAGCAAAAAGTGCTTTTGGTGGCTCCGTGCAAGATGGAAGTAAGGAGATCCCTGAGTTTCAGAACCAGATGACCCCTTTGCTAATCCTGGTTCAGGAGCTTTTGTTGTATGAAGCCACTCAGCATTGTGGGCTGTTTGTTACCATAACAGCTTATCTCACACCAACTAACAGCTCTGTGGGAGTCATTGCAAACTGTGGGATTTATAGCCTTTATGTGTCCCAGTTTGTATTTCTGAGCTATCTTCTGGCCTTCATTTTGTGACAGAAGAAAATAGATGTTTTCTGAGAATCGACTTGGGTCCCACACTGAGACTGATGCTAAGCTGTGAGATCTATTTCTTTGCAACATGTCTGCTTCACTTCTCTAGCTATGTTTCTGCAGCATCAGGGATATTAACTATGAAATCATTAAAACATGCACTAAGATGTAAAGTGACGCTGGCCCGCTCTACTAGGTTTTGTTTGATTAGATATGATAAATTCAGCAATATAATTAGTGATAGAGCACTCAAAGTTCTGACTTGTAGTTGATGAACTTACCTACCAAGCTGTAGATGCATTTCATAGCATACAGACATATTATACTGTTCTTACGTTCAGTTTTGGGGAAAACCCTACATTTTCCTTGATTTTTAAGTTTTTCTTGAAATTTTTTTGTATTTTGAAAAAATAATGAATTAAGAAATATAAATGCGTATATGACTAGTCAGCAGTTTTTTTCCCTTGACATCTATGCTTGTAATCACAATGGTTAAACAAATGAATACAAGATGTAGTCACACAGATATCTATGACAATTATGTGTTAGGCACAGCCTTATTTTGGACTAGCAATTGGCAGATGCTTATTTTAAAAAGAGAAGTTAATACAATATTGGTCATGAGACCCGCAGGTTCAGATCAGGTTGGTTACCTGTCTCACAGTCTTATTGAGTCGCGGGTATGTGCTATCCCTTTTGTTTGTGACTATTTTGGAGTGTTAGTGAACATATTTAGATATTGCATAGTGATATGCTTTTTAGTTAAGAATACTTCAATTAAGAATGAGGAAAGGGTTTTGCAAGATTTCAATACACCGATGGAAACAGCAGAGGGACAGTTTTGACAAGATGGGACAGGCCCTTTAGGCCTTGGATGCTATCTGATGATATTTTCAGATGTGGGCTGGTGGAAGCTAGTGGTCGGCAAGCAAGTGCAGGGTGGGTGCACTCTAAATACTCTGAAAACTGAAAATATCCTCCTAATTCTGTTTTAGGAGCTGACTAATATCCGGATATCTAAAGACTGTGCTAGTTAGTTTTATATCAATTCGAAACAAATGAGCATTATCTTTTTTAATTTATTCAGATTACGTCTCAATTGTTACCCCATCACTTGTATCCCCCCATGTCTACCTCCCTCCCACTTTCATCCTATTCCCCTCCCCTATGTCTGTGACCGAGGGGGGCACCTCCCCCACTATATGGTCATAGGCTATCAAATCTCATCTTGGAAGCCTGCTTATTCTTTCTTCGAGTGCCAGAAGGCCTTCTCACAAGGGGAGGTGGTCAAATATGGAGCACCAGAGTTCATGTCAGAGTTAGTCCCAGCTCTCCACCTAACTGTGGAGAATGTCCTGTCCATTGGGTAGATCAGAGTAGGGGTTTGATGTTTACTACTTGTATTGTTCTTGGCTAGTGCCATAGTTTAAGCAGACCCCCCTGGGCCCTGATCCACCCATCGTGATGCTCTTCTTGTAGGTTTCTAGGACCCTCTGTATCCTTCTATTTCCCCATTCTCCTGTATTTTTCTTACCTACAGTCCCAGTAGGATGTCCTTACATCTATCCCAATCTCCTGGTAAGTGAAGACTTTCACGGGGCATGTCTTTTGGGCTAGTGCCCAATTATAAGTGAGTATATATCATGTGAGTCAAGTGACACCATATGCTGGTGAGGATGTGGAGAAAGAGGAACACTCCTTCATTGTTGATGGGAATGCAAACTTGTACAACCGCTTTGGAAATCTCTCTGGTGCTTTCTCAGAAAATTGGGAATAGGGCTTCCTCAAGACCCAACTATTCCACTTTTTGGAATATACCCAGAAAATGCTCCAGCACACAGCAAAGACATATGCTTGACCATGTTCATAGCAGCCTTATTCATAATAGCCGGAACCCTGAAACAGCCTAAATGTCCCTCAGTTGAAGAATGAATAAAGAAACTGTGGTACATTTATACTCTGGAATACTACTCAGCTATTAAAAACAAGGACATCTTGAAATTTGTGGAAAAATGGATGGAACTACAAATGATTATACTGCGTGAGTTAACGAGCATTATCTGAAAGGAGGAACCTCAATTGAGAAAATTCCTCCATAAGATCTGGATGTGGAATATTGATGGGAGAGAAGCCAACCCATTGTGGGCGCTGCCATTTTTGGGATGGTGGCCCTGGGTCCTATAAGAAAGCCGACTGAGCAAGCAATGGAGAGCAAGCTAGTATGCAGCACTCTTCTATGGTCTCTGCATTAGCTCCTGCCTCCAGGCTGCTACTATAGTTTACTTATCTTTCTGACTTCCTTCCATGATGGCCAGGGATGTGGAAGTAAGCCCTTTCCTCCCCAAGTTGTTCTGCTTACTGTGTTCCATTACAGTAGTGGTAATCCTAACTAAGGCAAAGACCATTAGGAGCCACTGCTAGGGATGCTACTTTTTGCAGTGATGGCTACCATGGAAATGAGTGGAAATATGTTGCAAAGCATCATTTCCCCAACACCAGTATTATCTTCTTGGGGTAATAAACATCAGATTTGTATTTCCCAAATGATTCCATCATTTTTCTTCTTTAAAAAATATGTATTATTTTGTATGTGTGTATGTCTGTTTATGTGTATGCCACGTGTATGCCTGTATCTATGAAGGCCAGAAGAGGGAGTGAGTTTCCCTAGATCTGGAGTGTCAGGCAATTGTAAGGCAGCCAACTCAAGTGCTAGGGACTCAAAACTTCTGTAAGAGCAGCAAATGTTCTTAATTGACAAGCCATCTCCCTAGGACCACTCTATCATGTTGGGTCGTCTAGCTCAGGGACCTCTGTGAGCAGTTGTCTACTAGTTTCTCTTTGTGGGTAGAGAAATCCTTTAAACACAGCAAAAAATAAGAATGTAATAGACCTAGGAACATGTGACAGGGCTTATTATAACTAAATTAAATGAAAATACATTATAAAATACTACTTTCACCATGGTGACAATGATATAAATATGAGTGTCTCCAGTTTGCATGTTTATGTATTCCCAAATAAAAGAAACTTGATAGCAAATGGCATTTATCTTTTATTACTCATAAGAAATAAATTGTTTTAAAGTCCATTTTTTGAAACTTTTTCTTGTATTGGTATTAGTTAATAACCATTAGCTCTATTTTATCATAGATTATGTACCAAAAGACAGTGCTTTGAAATTAGTCATAAGAATGAATATTAAGCACATAAGTGTTTACAATTATTTTATATCTTTAATGTCCTCAATAAAAAGTTTAGGTTTTTTAGTGATTAATTATCATTTATTAGGTTGTCTAGAAAAATTTATATAGATATACACATTTCATTTATATATCATTATAAAAGAAATATGCTTATCTACTTTAGAAAAGTTTTAGGTTTTTGGTAATTCAAATTATTCTATCATAAAAATTATTAACATGTTAAAATTATAACTATACTTAGTTCTATAAACATTTCTCTTTCTTATATTTGTCTTTGAATGGTCTCTTTAAATCTAGTTGCAAAAGGCAAGTGGAGTTGAGTAAATAGAATACATAGTTTCTTCTGGTTAGTATTTTAATGGAAAAATAAAAGAAATGCACATTTTATGGCATTTTGTTCCTTATAAAACATTTTCATTAGGTTATCTCATTTTATCCCACTAAGTTTGTTGCAACACATGGTATAAATATTTTCATTTTATCAGATGAGTACACACAAGTGATGTGAAATGGATCCATGATTTAATCCAGATCTGACTCCAGGTGCCTCCGAATCAATGGCAATCAAAATGTAAATGAAACAATATAGGAATATATAACAGGAATAAATAAACTGGGAGAGTAAAATTTATCCCAGGGTCATGATCATTAATTTGTGTATTCTTGAGGGAGCTACAGTAATTGAATGATTCTTTTTTTTATTTTTTTATTTTTTTAATTTATTCTTGTTACATCTCAATGTTTATCCCATCCCTTGTATCCTCCCATTCCTCCCCCCCCCCCCATTTTCTCATTATTCCCCTCCCCTATGACTGTTCCTGAGGGGGATTACGTCCCCCTATATATTCTCATAGGGTATCAAGTCTCTTCTTGGCTACTTGCTGTCCTTCCTCTGAGTGCCACCAGGTCTCCCCCTCCAGGGGACATGGTCAAATGTGAGGCACCAGAGTACGTGAGAAAGTTGTATCACACTCTCCACTCAACTGTGGAGAATATTCTGACCATTGGCTAGATCTGGGAAGGGGTTTAAAGTTTACCTCCTGTATTGTCCTTGGCTGGTGCCTTAGTTTGAGCGGGACCCCTGGGCCCAAATCTGCCTATCATATTGTTCTACTTGTAGATTTCTAGGACCCTCTGGATCCTTTTATTTTGCTGTTCTCCCATACGTCTCTCATTTAGAGTCCCAATAGGATGCCTTCCCCTCTGTCCCAGTTTCCTGGTAAGTGAAGGCTTTCGTGGGACATGCCCCTTGGGCTAGTATGCAGATATAAGTGAGTATATACCATTTGAGTCTTTCTGCTTCTGGGTTAACTCACTCATTATGATCATTTCTAGCTCAATCCATTTATCCACAAATTTCGGGAATTCCTTGTTTTTAATAGCTGAGTAGTATTCCATAGTGTATATGTACCACAGTTTCTTTATCCACTCTTCTACTGAGGAACACTTAGGCCATTTCCATGTTCTGGCTATTATGAATAAGGCTGCTATGAACATGGTTGAGCAAATTTTCTTGTTGTGTGCTGGAGCATCTTCTGGGTATATTCCAAGGAGTGGAATAGCTGGGTCTTGAGGAAGCCCTATTCCCATTTTTCTGAGATAGCACCAGATAGATTTCCAAAGTGGCTGTACTAGTTTGCATTCCCACCAGCAATGAAGGAGTGTTCCTCTCTCCCCACATCCTCGCCAGCATGTGGTGTCGCTTGAATTTTTGATCTTAGCCATTCTGATGGGTGTAAGTGGCTGTTTTAGGAGTATGCCAAATCTGGAAAACTCCTAAAACAGCCAATTGAATGATTCTTGATTGCTGCATTGAGATTGTAAAGAATATCACAACCAGGAAATGTAAAAATAGGAGGCCCAGCCAATATTTCACCACTCACTACAAAACAATTATAGTTTCATTATAGTCATTTTAGTATATTTACTTTATTTTTGCATTTTTGAAAAATGTGTGTACAAGACAAAA
The DNA here is from genome assembly GCF_903995435.1 of Acomys russatus. Taxonomy (NCBI): domain Eukaryota; kingdom Metazoa; phylum Chordata; class Mammalia; order Rodentia; family Muridae; genus Acomys; species Acomys russatus. Next base: position 57,037,935 of record NC_067144.1, read on the forward strand.
AATACCTTTAACAATAAGACCTCACACATATGGGGGTTGTGGGAATTCAATGAACTTTATAGACTCCAAAGTGCAAAGATGCGATGCCTCTTGTGTTGTGGATGAGATCGCTGCAGGGCTACTTCTATCTTTCCTTTTCCTTCAACCTCTTCCATGTAGATCTCAAATGTAGAGGGCCCTGTATTCACCTCTCACACAGTACCACAGAAGTCTCAGAGAAATCAGCAGTTCCTGTTTGAGAAGAACTCTTAGCTTCAAATGCATCACAAATGTGTGAACTGAAAACAGCAATGGGGCAGAGACTATTAAAAAAAAAATCCATGCATTAGTTAAGAGTGGTACACTTAAGTGACTGAAGAGGATAGTAATGGTTCACGTGCAGTTTGATGGTCTGCCTTTCCACATATTCTGCATCACCAACTATTCATAAAGGTCTTCTCTATGAGTTCTGCTAATGACTCAGATTTTCATTAGTTTCGTTTTTAAATAAGTCTTATTTGATTTTTAAGCTTTGTAACTGTTATATGCATTTGGAGTTTATTTTTGTGGAGTAAAGTACTGGGGCCCAGAGTATTGCCATTTTGCTAACTACTGTGGCATTTTATTAAATAGATTTTTATTTCTCTGGCATAGCATATCCACTAAATATTCCATTTCTGCAGCTGCCTACAGCCAAACTCTTTTATTCGAGTGATCCATGATCTGGTTGTGTGTCAGCGCCACAACTTGCAAAAGAAAAAGTGTGGCAGATCTACGTATCACCTTGAGCCATGAACAGTGCTTCCCTGGTCCCCACCACCCTGCCTTTCCATTAATTTCCTTATCCCCGTGAACATCCCCAGCAGCACAGGGCTATTCTGTATTGATACAGCCTCACAAGAATATGTCACCCTCTATTCATGCTGACAGCTGATTACCTGTATCTAGTTCTCCTGTGTCCTTTTAGGAAGACCGCCCAATAATTTTTCTACCTCCGGCTCCTGTCCTCCCAATTTTCTTTTAATCCATTCCTAGAAGGATTTTGTCTCTAAACTTCTAAGGAAATTACACTGTCTGAGCTGCCATTGACCTGTATGTTACTAAACATAATGGTCAATTCTCAGTTTCCACCCTACTCAAGCACCATTTCATACAATAAACGAATTCTCATTCTTGAACTCTTTCATAGTTTGACTTCTAGGATTTGGCTATTGATTCCTTATGCCCAACCGGTCCTTCCTTTACTCTTCTCTTTGATGCTCCTTCTTTGTTCCTCCTTCTTCAGCTTTACCTTAAGTCTATAAAGAACCTGACAAGTATTTGGACTTGGCCTTAGAGCGGAGCAAGTCTACAGAGAGGCTTTTACAGAATGAGATTTCTGAGAGCCTGTGGTGGTGTATGGTAGGAGGTGCACTGGACTAAATGTTTCAAGGCAATTTTCACATGTTCATCTTATTCCCTGGTGAAATTAACTGAAGGGCTCTCAAATAATAAATACTCATTTATTATTATTAATCAAAAGGGAATCAAGACACATTTTGGCTACACAAATAATTTGAATGCTCCACAAAATAAATTATTTTGAGGAACTATTTCCCTAGAGTTATTTGAGCTGTTTAGATTTCATCATAGTTTGGTTTACATTTAGATAGTCTACTGTTTCTTTTTTACATTTATCCTTTGAAAATAGAGAAGGCGAAAAATATGTTTCCTTCTACTCAGAAAACCTTTCTGTGCGAGGTGATTGCCTGTCACTTCTTTCCTTGGAGAACATTGTGCCAATCTTGCTGTGGTGACAACAGCACTTTCATAGACAGCAGCTAAACCAGTTGGGCCAGTGTTCTGTTGGGAGATGGCAAAGTCTGATGAGATGGATTTTGTTGTTGTTCGTCTGTGAACATATGACTGGGCCAAGATGAGGACCGAGTACTTAGTGTGAATGGAATAAGTTTTTTAAAAGATTTAAAACTTGATCTCAGTTTCTGTGTGTTTAAAATGTGGGCAGTTTTTGCCTCCTCAAGCTATAGGGTGTAATGAGGAAGCTCCTGTCTTAACCTGGAGCTCAGTGAGCACTTAGTAACTGCTCATTAATATTTTAATTCTATTTTTTGCACAGATGCTCACAGTTACAAGCTTTTTAATCAATTGCATTCTTTATTCTTTATAAAATGTATAGTCTGAGTAAATAACCAAGAAATAGTTTCACATAAATTGAGTAATTGCTTCATTTTAAAATGTCCTACTTTATCTGGCTCTTATTTTTATATCACTTGTTAAAATTGTTTCCTAAGAGCTTAATATATTTATTTTAATAATTTAAACTCTTATATTTTAGAAGTAAAAGTCAATTTTTAAAATTTTATTTATTTTGTAGTAGGAATGGGGGTTCATGTTTTTGAGTATATGTACCTGTGGAGGTCAAAGGATCCTCTCTTCTGCAAGGAGAGTCTTGAGGATCAAACTCAGGTCATAAAGCATGGTACCAAGTATCTTTATCGAGTGAACTATGTTGGCAGCCAAAGAAAAATTTTAATTTCCAATAGAATTTCCAATGGCCAATGGTTACTTCTGAAATCATATACTGAGTCCTGAAGAAGTAGACTCTAATGCCAGTGAAGGGAGAGACTTTCTAGCAAGGTGAAGGCAAGCAGACAAAGAGAAAAAATTTTCTTCTATGTCCTTTATACAAGCATTCAGCAGAAAATATAGCTCAGATTAGATCTGGATTAAAGGCATGTCTTTTCTACTTACAAGATCAGGATTAGAAGTGCATATACCCGAAAGATGTTCCACCATACAACAAGGACATTAGCTTAACTATGTTCATAGTAGTTTTATTCATAATAGACAGAAGCTGGAAATAACCTAGATGTCCCTCAATTGATGAATGGATAAAGAGGCTGTGGTACATTTACACAATGGAATACTATTCAGCCATTAAAAGCAAAGAAATCTTGAGATTTGCAGGCATATGGATGGAACTAGAAGAGATCACCCTGAGTGAGGTAACTCAGCCCCAGAAAGACAAGCATGGTATACACTAATTTATATGTGGATATTAGCCGTATAATACAGGATAACCACACTACAATCCACAGACCTAAATAAACTAAATAACAAGGAGGACCCTAAAGGAGAAATTTGATTCTCATTTAGAAGGGAAAATAGAACAGACACTGGAAGTGCCTGAAGAGAGGGAACAGGAGGGGCACCTACCATAGAGATCTTCTGGAAGACTCTACCAAGCAGGGTATGTAGGCAGATGTTGCGATTCATGTCCATACTTTGAGGCAGAGTTCAGGGAGTTGTAGGAAGAGTTGGAGGAATAGAAGGACCCGAAGGGGGCAACAGCTCCACAAGAAAAACAACAAAGCCAACAAATCTGGGCCCAGGGGGACCTGCAGAAACTGATGCACCAGCCAAGGATCATGCATGGAGAGGACCTAGGTTCCCTGCTCAGATGTAGTCCCTAGGCAGCTCAGTCTCCTTGTGGGTCTCGTGATATGGGGAGTAGGAACTACCTGTGACATGAGCTCTAGTTCCCACTCATTGATCGCTTCCGTCTGGCGGGGCAGCCATGCCAGGCCAGAGAGGAAGAAGATACAGCCAGTCCAAATGAGACTTGGTAGGCTGGAGTCAGATGGTAAGGGAGGATGGCTCCCCCTTTCTGAGGACTAGGGCAGGGAGGGGAAGTGGGAAGATGAAGGAAGGGGCTACAATCAGAATGTAAAATGAATAAATTAAAAATAAAAACATTTTTTTTAAAAGAAATGAATTTTTCTGCTTAAAATTAACCAAAATCCTCACAAGTGTGCCCTCCAACTTTTGTTTTTAGTTCCAGATGTAGTCAAATTGACAACCAAGAAATACATACATACATATGTACATACATACATACACACATGTGTAACAATAATCAAAGAAAAAGAGGCTACGACTTCAAAAGAGAGCAATAGAGGATACATGGGAGGTTTAAGAGGGAGGAAAGGGAAGGGGAAATTATAAAATTATGAACTCAAAAATTATTTAAAATATTTTATTATTGAGGTGTGTGGGCTGATTTACTTGTAAAGGTAATAAATGATAGCCCCATCCTGCATGAAGAGATCAAAGAGCAACCTTTGGGTGTCAGCCCTTGCCTTTCTGCCATACTTGAGACATGCTCTCTGGTATGGTGCAAGCGAGGCTTAGTAGACCCATGAAGGTCTAGAAATTGTCCTGTTTCCACCTTCATCTCCATACTGAGGTACTCTGGGATTACACACATGAGTACCACAGTGTCTGGCTCTTATATGGGCTCTTAAAATTGCATTCTTGGGTTTGTCCAGCAGGTACACTTATGCACTGAGCTATCGCCAGACTTTTGAAAGAGAACATTTAGAAAAAAAATGCTGTGTTGTGCTTTTTAAGAAGTGCATAATACTTGGTTGACTTTTTAAATAATGCAAGAAAACCAAACGAAACCAAAACACAGCAACAAAACTCCAAAACCAAAACCAAGTATATCGTATGATAGTCCATTAAGTAAAGAAACATGAAAAGAGTATAAATTGTTTAGTAAAACATTTGGCTATAAAAGCATATGGACATTATGGATGCGCTAGTTTGTCTTTTAGAGCAGATAAACCTGAGTTGTATACAATATGAACTCCCTTTCAACTATGATTTTTATGTGTTCTAAGCACCATAGTAAAGAAAGCTTAATCAAAATAGGAGGTTTGTCAAAAATTGGGTGACTGTAGAGTTGTACCCTTATATTTGTATCCTCAGTTCTATTCCATGGACCAGTATGCCTGTTTTTATGCCAAGATGTTGTTGCTTACAACTATAGCTTCGTGGTATTCTCTATATCAAGAATGGTGATATCCCCAGCATATTTTATGTTTATGGTTCAGGATTGTTTTTGCTATCCTGGATGCTTTGTTTTTCTATATGAATTTTGGGATTACTTTTAAATTTTCTATGAAGAATTGCATTAGTATTGTAATAAGGATTGTATTGAATCTATAGGTTAATTTTGGTAGGATGGTCGTTTTCATAATATCAGTCCTACCAGTATGTGAACATGGGAGGTCTCTCCATATTCTGATATTCTTTAAGTTCTGTCTTTGATGTCCTGTGTAAGAAACCTGAGCAGCATATGGGAGGTCATATCCCTTAGGACATACAGACAGCCTTCAGATTTTAAAAGATCTGCATTTTTAGACCATAGTAAGTCTCAGGTCATGCTCAGTACCATATTAGTGCAACATGACCATCCTCAAGTTAAATCAAATCCAAAAAACTATGTACTCACCGTAGAAGTTGAACCCATGTCTCTTGTCAGTTCTCTTAATTTTTTCCTATTAAGCCAACAGTTTTATAATAGTACTTATGTTTTTTCTAAGCAAAAATTCAAAAATATTAAAAAAGAATCCCTTGTTCTTCATAAGATGTGATTGCTCTTTTAAAATATTTTAACTTTGATTTAAAATTTTTAAAACATATATATATATATATATATATATATATATATATATATATATATATAAAGTATTTTGAAGTCAAAAGTAAAGTAATTTTACTCTGATGTATGTAGTAATCAATTTATTTAATAAATATCTCTCAGATTTCAAAAATAATTCTAGAAACTTATTGTGTAAGTTTTAAAATCAAGATTGTTACTTGGAGAATCCATTCTGTGATTGAAAACTAGTTATTTCCAATTTAGGAGGTTTTAGCCAGAAATGTTGCAGAAGAAATAGTCTTTTGACTTGAATGGGTTAGAGGACTTTTAAATTACTTATTTCAACTGGAGAAGGCCCAAGTTTGAATCTGAGCATATTGTTGAAATGCACTATTAGTCTACTCCTGCATTTACTTGTCAATTAAAGACTTATCTTTATTCTCTCACCCACTTATCAGCAATTCGCTGGGTGTTTTACAGTTGGTTGTTAAAAATCCCTTTGTTGGTGGCAATAAGGCGCCATTATTTTGTGAGCTTTACAAAACCACCCTCTGCCAGTTTTGGTCGTTGAGAATAGCTCTAAAGACATGTTCCCACAGCAATTACCGATTCCAGAGATGTTCATTAAAGAATGAAGTCAGAGGCAAGCGTTTGAAACAGTTGTAGCCCACCAAAGCCAGCTTTTTTTGCACACCTTCCCCACATCCACATTTCTGTGAAGAAAATGAGGGCAGGGGCGAAGCCCATTGGAAAACATTGCACAGCACTTTTGAGTGATATTGCTTACAGTAGTGTCAAAGACACAGAGTATGGTTTTTTTTTTTTTTTTAAACACGTTTCTATTTAAATCAAAGATTCTGTAAAGGATTAGTAGGAAGCCAGGATACTTTTAATTTGGGCTCTGCTGTCTATCATACATTTGCTGAGAGTGGTCACTGTTCCACTAGTTCCACATTCTATTGACCACAGCAGTGGCCAGGGTAGCTAAAGGAGTAAACCCCTAAAGATAAGTCAAATCATATTGGAGAAACAAAAGAGCAATAGCAATGATTTTACAAATGACATCAAAGTTGTCTATTTCTTTTAGAATAGCTCCATGACTGTGAGATGCAGGGAGATGAATTTGAGTGTTATGGTAGCTTGCTGTCAGAACCCAAGTTGCTGGAATGTGTTTAGGTATTGCAGTAATCCTGAAATTATGGTTCAGCCTCCCACTGAGAGGTAATAGGCAAATATGGGGATGGACTAGGGGAGAGATTTTGTTTATCAGCCTGCAGTGAGCTAGTGGTATATAGACGCTTTCCAGAAATGAGCTCCTATTTATTTCTATGGCATGAGAAAATACAATGGACAAAGGAAAGAGCTCCGAGAGTGTGGTTTTGGATGCATACTCTACATTTCTAGGTGTTAACCAGGTTAGAGCCCACCATTGGTAATGAGCACTTTCCTTCTTTGTGTGAAAACAGAATGGCTGAGTCAGCTTGAAGAAGTTTTCTGGTTTGCTCTATCAGTCTTGAGTTCTCTCACTTGCATTATTCCCCCTTTGGTCTAGTTAATATTATATCTTTGTATTTCAAATATAAATGCTGCTTAGTCACACCTGACGCATTGGTCTTTGAAGAATGATTTTACTGTGAAGCATAAAGGTCCTGACTCACTCAAAATTTAACACTGAAACTCTTAAGGAAAAATGGCAAAAGAAATAGGGGTTTCGTGGATGACCCAAAAAATGTGGAGAACCCAGCATTTTGGCATTATGGCGTCTAAGTACATTTCTTTGGAATTTGGGCAGTCAGTATTTGAAATCCACTGAGAAATCAGAGACCATTCCAAATCTCATCCTTTTAATCTGCAAAACAGGAATCTTAAGGAGACTTGCCTCAACTTTTTCCGCTGTCATGCAAAAGATAGTTATAATGATTATGTGAGATTCTTCACCATTGGTTGGCTTTTGTTTCTTTGAGTGGAGTCAGTCTACTGTAACAAAGATGACTGTAAACTGGCTGGGTGGAAGAGTGTCACCCTGAACACCTGCTCATCTTGCCTTTGTCTCAACTGCGCTGTGACAACAGGCATCCCATCACATCTGGCTTTCTATGGTTAGGGGAATCAAACCTGAAGCTTCAGGCTTATGAGGCTGAGATAACTTGAGCTGTGGCCAATGGGCAGCTCATTCTCCGTGGTTGCCGGAAGGAGCAGGGACTTCCTTCTGACATGAACTCTTGTGTCCCTGATTTGATCACTTTTCTTTGGTGGGGAGGCCCTGCGGACACCCAGAGGAAAAGGAAGCAGGCTATCTGGATGAGACTTGGTAGGCTGTGGTCATATGGTGAGAGAGGAGGTCCCCTTCTGTCAGAGGTCTAGAAGAGGGGAATAAGGTGATAGAGGGAGGAAGTGTGGAAGAGCCTGGGAATAACAATTGGGGTGTAGTCTGAATAGATTATAATAACTTAAAATAAAATAAAGAGATTCTCAATGAAAAACTTTGAAGTTACATTGAAAGTAGTCGATCAATGCTAGCTCCTATTTATTATGACTACAGTCATTTTTATTGTGAAATTATTCTGACTATGAAAGGATTCACATGTCCACTATCAAAGTGCTAGAAAAATTAGTGTAGAAATTATTCCAGTGTTTCCACTATTAAGATAGTCATTCCATGCCTTCATTAAAATAGGATTTCACTTTATGTTATACTTCATAATCTGTGTGGTGGTTGTTGCTACCTGCCAGTGTATGGATGCTTCCATCTATTACACAGATGTCTGTCTGTATCATGTTCCAGGTAGTCAATAATTTATGCAACAGTCCGATAGATATGATATACCCTTAGTCATTACGTTCTTGTTCACCCGCCCTAGACTGTTTGGCTGGTTATTAAAACTAAGCGGAGGTTTACATGATGTTTAGTTCTGAAGTCCCACTCTAGAGTCTCAGTTGATGCTGAGGTCTGAGTCCTAGCTATGAAGCCATGGCACTCTCCAGGAAAGCTGGCCCATGGGCTCTGGCAATTCTCATATTTCTTCCTCCCCTCTTGCCTTAGCAGCCCCAGCACTACAGATGCCGACTACTACATGTAGTACGACATGGGTCTTGGGGATCTGGGTACACACACATGCACAACAGAGCAATCTCCACAGCCTATGACTTTCTTCCTTAATGTATCTAGGGATTCAGAGGCTCCCTAATCTTTCAGTGTGTTAGGCTTCAGTCCCACATTGATTGGTGCAGGGGTGAGGTCTAAAGACAGCAAGGTATTCTCTCTTTTAATGACAAAATCTGAGAGTACTGGTAAAATAGGAAAGAATTCTAATTTTTTTTTGCTTGAGTGCTGTTGAAATTTCACTTCAACAATAACTACTCCTTCTTAAATTATTCTTATTAGGTGATTTGGGAGTGTGCTGACTTCATATGAGTTGTAATCCAGAACTTGCCAAACATAAAAATAAGTAAGCAAATAAATAAGATGGAAATACTCAATATTTTGAAAGAGCTTTCTTACTCACAGTGACTCAGTCAGGACAGGAATGGGAGAGTCCATGGGCTTGCTTTTCTGCTCACCATGAGTTGTGTTATTTTCTCCTGGAGGACCCTAAAAGAATTTGTTTCCTGATGCCTTGCATAAAATAGAAAATATATGCTAAAAGTATCTCTTTTCTGCCTCTGCTGCTAAAACTGTATGCTAGAGATAGAAGGACAGGTCTATTTACGCTTGTTTGTTTGATTACTAATTTATAACATTGCTATGGCCTAGTACGACACTCTGGGATACATCTAATAAGACCTAATATGAACAAAATTGTTTTAGACAATAATTCTCAATAATCTTAGTGCTCACATGATTGTAAGTGCAAATATAAGTTCTTGAGATCCTGGACATTGGGATAAAAATTATGCTAACAGTACTATGCTTTTAGTAGATAAAGACACAACAAGTAGCAATTTTTATTAAATTTTGAAGCATTCTAAAAATGTTTTGAAACCCCCAACTTAACGCTGCGTTTCATTACATGTTGTGCCTCCAGCAGCAGCTCAGCCTCATTGGACAGCTTCTAGAAAACAAATCCTTGCTGCACTATCCAGATTTGCCAAAACAGAAAATCAAAAGCTGAGATTCCTTCTAAGAATGTATCTCAGAGACACCTTTTACTTCAGCAAATATTCTGCTGCATTGTTTTATTGACGAATTAATATGATTGAAAGCATTTGTATAAAACTCAGCTTTGACCTGGTTCAATAATGTGAACAGTGGGAATGAAGCATTTGCTTACTGGGATCATTGGTCTCTAAGTAATGCAATGATGATTTTATTGGGTTCTTTGTTGTTAGTTTTTAGACAGGGTCTCTTTATGTAACTCTGGCTGTGTCTAGGTAAACGAGGCTGGTCTTGAGCTCACAGAGTTCTCCCTGGCTCTGACTCCCCAGTGCTGAAATTAGAGTTGTTCAGATTTTTATTGAGTTGATTAATATTTAATTTTTTAAAAATTACAGACTACATTTTGATGCTATGTAGTCCCAACAATAATATTGTTTTTCCTCTAACTCTTCCTCTTTGATCATTGGTCAAAGAAGTTAAAATGTGACATTTAGTACTACTTGATACATTTAGAGTGAGCTTTGGAAGGAAGCTAGGGGCCAAATGCATGCCTTAATAAAGCACATTTTTGGCTAGGGAAATCCAAAGACAAAATACCATCGTGACCTTTTGAATGACAGAATGAACATGGCTATTGATTTCTAGTTGCTATGAAAGCCTCATCCAAATTCTTAGTTGAAAAAATATTTTTCTGAGAACTGTATGCAGGAGTGTGATACTTACATATTTCTATGCCCCCTTTCCTATTCCAACTCCTCCATGCTCCTCCCAGCCCCAGTACTGGTGTGGAAATGGTGTCTTCTGGACATGACATCAAAGTTGTACTAAGATATCTCAATATCGGTGTATATGTTCATGGTTGTCGGTGTGTGTGTATTTCCCATTACATAAAGAACATATATATATGAAGAGTCTGCTTTTAAGGAACTAATTTTATATAATTAAAGGACTTTTAACTACAGTTCATTTGAGGCAGTCTGTTTTTTTCTACAAAATTGATACTATACTGTTAAGTTCAAATTTGAGTTAGTTTAACTGTCTTTTCACATCTGTAGTATAGTAATATAGACATTCATTTCAGAAAGAACCCTAACAATTTGGATAATTGAATGTCATTCTCATCATATAACACCAATAGACCTGCTAACATGTAAGGGAAAAAAGAACTTCAAGATACAAATGACTATTGAGAGACGGAGAGTCAATCTCCCCCAAGGATGAACCCCTTAATTGGTTATATGATAGTAGGAGGTCAATCCTGAAATCATACATTTTAGCAACATTAAATGAATTCAGCTGCTACATTTGTATAGTTTATGACTCTATATGTATACTATTTAACAAAAATATTCAGTGAAGTTGAGACAATGTATTTGTAAGGGCTTAAGGGGGAACACGGGGAGAGTTGAAGGGAGGATTGATATAATTATATTTTAATTAAATTTTTAAAATTAAATTAAAAATATTTTTTCTAATTCTTAAGAAAGCCAGTTGGCTCTTTGGAAGAAGTTAATATGTGAGGCAATTTAATTGCCAAAAATAAACATGTAATTTTCTTCCATAATCCCCGTAGGGAACAAAGAAGACATAGTGTAATTTAATAGAGGCATGCTTTGGAGTTTTAGGTTTCCTTACTCATGTACGTATGATTTTACTAAACATCTTATTCCATACTGTGTGATTAAAGGAATTTATAAAGATTGAATAGGCCAACTTGGCTTGACACAATATTTTTAATATACACCTTTTCTTTTAATTTTGAGCATCCCAGCAAATATATTATGGTATCAAATACTCTCCATCTTGTTTATTTTTACTAAAATTTTCCAAATTATTTAAGGATTAGCATAACTTTGCAGTAATCTGCACTATAGGGTAGCAGTGCTCAACTTTAGCTGAACATGAAAGCCACCTGGGGAGATTTAGAACGGCTATGCCAAAGACAGCACAAACCAATTAAATAGAAATATTTGCTCCTAGAATGCTGGCCATACTATCTTGTTCAACTCTCTGGGCAATTCCAATGTACGGCCAGGTTTAGTAAGTAGTGCTAGTTGGAAAGAAATGCTTAGCTTTTTCATATTTTTTCAATTAGACATTATTACAGTACACTTTCCAGAAAATATCATTTTTTCCCTCAGTTATACACTGGAAAGGAAACTAAACTAAAACCAAAATAACGTTTTTGTTTTGCTTTTCCTTGATATGGTAGCAATGCATTCTCAATAAAATAAGACTTTTGATAAATCCCCTGGTGTTCCAGGGGGAGAAGCTGATGGTATTCATCCAGTTGTCAATGTGATGGTTTTATGGTGGATGGGAAACTGTCTGGGGGAGGAAATCTGTCTTTATTGGCTTGCACTTGACCTTTACCCACACAAACGAAACGTGCCTCTCTTGAAGTGTTTATAACATAGAGCCAAATTGTCCATTAATGACTCATACTACACCAAACTATAAAAGTTCTGCACACACTTCCTTTTAAATCAAGCTAGCCACATGCAGCAGTGGAATCATTAGCTGTGATTCAAGAAGGAGTGACAGGACGCGGTGAAGCTGAGGGATTTTCTTCTCTTTAAATGGCTCTTCACTGAGGGAGGAACTGTAAAATGTAGTGGTTTAGAGAACCTTTTTATCCAGCTGTAAAACAAAGTTCAGCAAGCAAAACTCTCCACTGACCTAAGCGGGGCCTTCATAGGAGAGTGCTGAGAAATTGGAACTAAGGACTTTCTACATCTTTGTGTGTGTGTGTGTGTGTGTGTGTGTGTGACCTTTAAGAAGAAAGAGTTATGTAAGTTTTCCTTCTATTTTGAGGAGAAAAAGATTAGATTCTAATTCTGTGTCCTTTTCCTAGGTTGTTCCCATTACAAGATCTAACCTGACAATTCGAAAATTTAAAAGAGTCTGAAATGTCTGTCTTTTTATTATGAACCGTGACAACATTCATGAAAATGTTCAAATCTGACCGTATCTTATGCATCATGCTAAAAACATTTTATTGCCTCCAGGGTATGAGGTATGAATGACACACATAGAATTTGAGTTTACAGTGGACCTCATCCTCAAGCTATCTCATGGCATGTACGTAATATTTTAAATCTGAAAAGAAATTCAAAATCCCTATCATGTCTGATCCCAAGTGTTTTCAATAAGAAATTGTGGTCTTATATCAGGTAGTATTGAAAGTAGATAAAAATAAATCGACAGATTGCTCTAATTTCAATGGCATTTTATTATGTCCCATAAAAGTATGTTTTTCCATCTACTCTTCAAAAAGAATCTAGAACTCCTCAGCTTTATAGGTTTTTAAAGAATTGAATATTTTTTCCAGAAAATTCTTCACGTGTGTATTCTATTTTGGATTTTATAATGTTCAGATTAGAGGTGGTCAATTATTTGAGGAGGAATTGCACTCAGAAGGTTTGTCCCCTTCAGTGCAGCTTAGCAGAAGCTTCACACTGGTGCCCACCTGCAGGACTGCATGTGCTGTTGCCTTCAGAGGCAGATTTGCTCTCCGACTGCTGAGTTTCAGAGTACAGAAAGTCTGCTTTCTCCTTTCAAATATTTTGGCTTGCCATTTTCCAGTGATCTCAGCTTTTTTGTTCCCTTAGACAAGGTAAATTCAGCAAAGTTTCCTCACATGGTCCAAGTCTGTAGTAGCTATTTGGTAGGCTGTAAACTCAAAACTCCAGAACATTCCACCCCACTCTTAATATACCCACCAGCAGATGGGTGACTATACTGCAATGCTTATGGCTGGTACAATTAGATGAGAAATGTCAGATCATCTGTGTATGTACAGTGTTCTTTCTCATTGCATTTAAACACATGTTTAATGAAACTTGTTATTTACCTAAAGGAAAACTTCAGGTGGCCACTAAATAAATGAGATGATAGTTTCAGTGGCTGAATTATGCTTTTCTCATTACTTCAGAGACTCTTGAAATACAAGGCATGATGCAATATATAGGTAAGCTACCATTGCCTTTAAAAGCAGGCAATAGGGGAGTCTTACTGTTTTTAATCAAGGGCTAAGAGGGCGCAATATTTCACTGTTTTTGGTAGTGTTACCCAAAATGTAAGATGCAAATTGATCATATTTTAGTAGAAATAAATTAAAAGGGAACTGTGTTTAAAGTAAAGCTATAAAATTGGTGAAACAAAGTTTAATAAAGCACACTGTAACAATTTACCACAAGCATTATTTAGATAATGCTGCCAACATTTCTGTTTTACAGAGATATTTGTATTTTCAATTTGAGGTGCATGGTTTTTTAAATAATCATTGTGGATCCTGCTTCACAAACTAACTCATATTCCATGGATGATTCAGAGGTCTTTTTGTTTTAAAATTCTCTATAGGTAACTTTTAACAAAAAGAAACTCTAAAATATTGGAGACTCAATGAAAATCGTTTTTGTTTTGTTTTTTTTTAACAAGTGAAAACAGCAAACTTGAGTTCGCTTTACCAGAAAATGTGTTTGCTAAACAGCTGCTGGATCATCTCCTGTAGTTTACTGTCAAGAAACCATCTAGTTCTCTGGTGACGTCTGGGACGGGGTGCCGAATGCCCACTGAAATGCTTTGTTCTTCATCACAGAATTTCTAGCTTTTAAAGAATTGATGTTTTCCCTGAAAATTCTTTCCTGGTGTTTTTCTGTTTTAGATTTTAGAAATTTCAAATTAGAAATGATCAGTTATTTGGTGAGAAATTACACTTAGAATGTTCTGGATTGACTGCTGTGACTCCTTTTTCTCCATTTAAATGAAGATTTGCAGAGTTTTGGCTGAAGCTGCAAACTGACTCCAAGTTGCAAGGTAGCATCTACTGTCCCTTTAATGAACTGGGTTTGCCCTCTGGGTGCTGAACTGCAGAGTGCACGAAGTATGCTTTCTCCTCTCAAATATGTTCCACTCTTATCTCTGTTCCTCTGGCAAACACTGCTTCCAGTCCTCAGAAAAGTTGGTGCAGGGTTGTTTTACAGTAATGAGTTCATATCTACCTCCAAATGTAGTCCTGGGTTTAAAAAAATTTTCTCAACTCAGTTTGAAAATTCATCTAGGAGAGACTTCGGAGGATCTAGTGTGGGTCATGGGTGCAGTTACGAGAAGTCAGTTATGAGTAAGGAAGATAGTAGCATGTGACTCGGAGCCACCCATGACTCTGTGAGCCTTCCCAAAGGAAGAGGAACTTATATATCAGCACAAGAAATGCTCATTGCAATCATGCAAGATAACTAGTGAGAATAAACAGAGTTTCACTGTAATCACATAAAAAGGACTAGGTGCCAGAGCAATCTGGTTTAAAAATATATAAACTGACCAAGAAAGTCCATTCCCACGAGTATTCATTTATTGTAGTACCTTGGAATTTCCTGGATTTCTACTTTGCTAGTCTGTCCCTTTGAAAGTTTCTATTTATTAATTACTTTTCTTGATTAAACTCATGGACCATTTCAGAAACAGAATGATAAATTTTCCATTTCCACCATTCTTTCTAATTCCATACAATTAAAGTGATTTTAAACTTTAAAATAAAATAAAATACGCAATGTTTAAGACATGGATATCATTTTAATGATGGGATATCACTCAGAACATGAATATATAAAAGGCGACTTAGATATGATCAAACCCAAAACACCTGGCACAGATAAGCAGGTAAAATGATGCCCAGAGGAGTGAAATGTTTTATTTCATGCTACAAATTATTTCCCCCAAAACTGAAACAAGCACCCACACATTTGGAATTTCAACCTATGCTAGCTTCTGACTATATAGTAAAATCAGGCAGACCTGCTGTATGCCTGCCAATGAGGCACTTGTAGGAAAAAGCAGCCTGGGGACTTCACGGATGCTCAGGGCTTATCCTCACAGTACTTTTAAACAACCATCTACTGTCCAATTATGACTCATGAGGTTTCAGATGAGTATTGAAACCAAGATTGATGCCTGCGCTTATAGGAGGACATACAAATCAGAATTTTGGGTTATTCGTAACATTAGGGTACTAAAGAAAATTGTGGGCATCAGTAAAGGAGTTCATAAAGTGCCCAAATAAAACTTTCAACAGATGACTGTTTCACGGAAAAATAGTACAATAAGAAATATTGCTGAAACTTCGCTTTTACTAGTTAAATTGTTAAAAAGGATGAGCCCACTTATTTTCAGGAAGGATAATTATATCTTCAATATCACTTATTTAACTTTAATTCTCTTTTATCTAAAATGAATTGATGAAAAGATTGAAAGCTGCAGTGTCTTTGTTTATTATCTTTGCTTTTGACTTTATTGTTTTAGGAATTATCAGTGAAAAACAGATATATATAGATGTATCTCTATATAGATAAAGATAGATGTGGATATATACATGTATATATTCTCCTTTAGCTATAGTAAGCATTAAATGTATGTGTAAACATACATTCCAATTTATTATAAAAAGGTAAAATCTTAAATCCTAATCTTGAAAAATCAAAATAAACAACTAAATATTTCTTGTCTAGTCATCTCAGTTCCTGTTTTACTGTCTTCTACTTGGGAGAATCCCAAGAATTCACACAAGCAGCAAATAAAGAAATAAGTCAATAAGAAACAATTCAGACACCCCAAGTGAAAGCCTATTTCCAGTGTCGAAGATTGAGCCTGTGACATAATCATTGCTCCAGCTTATTTCCATTTCCTGCCCATGTTCCTAGCCAGAAATCCAAGCAGGCATGGTGTTTGGGTCAACACTAAAAAGAAGAGAAAAGGGGAAGAGAAAAAGCACTATTTTTAACTATGGGGCAGGCCGCTATTTTAAAAGAGAAAGCAAAGCATAGACTTGCAATTTTTCTGGAGGAATGTCATCTGTTTCTCTCCCCCACCACCCTTAAGATTTATGTATTTTGGATTTTCAGATTTAGCAATGAAAAGACAAAGAGGCAACCTGGGAACTCGAAGATGGGAACCAAGACCGTGCTGAGCAGCTCTGTCACACTCCGTCACTATCCTCTTTTGACTTCTGTCCCCCTTTTAACCTTTTCCTAATTTGTTCAACGCATGCAAAAATTCAATATTTTTAAAAGCAAACTTGAAGAGGAATGTGGATTTTCAGTGACACCTTCTCTTTCTGGCGTCTTTCCCACCCTTTATGAAGTGTTGGCTGCCAGCTGCATGTTAGACCATTTCCACGTCAGCCAGTTTACCTGTAAATCTTGACCTCAGCATTACTGTATCTTCAGAGAAGACAAACAAGACATTGGGAATCCAACAACAACAAGCCGAGCAAGCCCTTGTTGGGAACAATAACTAGTTGGTTAATGAATCGTGATATGAGAAAGGACGAAGATGGGAATTGTTTTTGAAAGGATGCTAAATATGCTGAAGTTTTGCTTTTTATCATATCAATCAAGCTGTAACATACACTTTTATGAAAAGATCTCCTGAGTGCCTTGGGAGCATAAAGGAGAGAGGGCCTATTTAGTTAATTTTAAATTGTCAGCTCTTTTTTTTCCCATTCTTTGAGTGAAATAAACTGTTTTTCGGAATGAGAGGGTTAAGAAAAGGCCTGAGTGAATCACTCCAATTTGTTTCCACATTCTGAGCAGTCAATAAAGGAATTTATTGCCTCATTAGGCATTTTGAGTGGATTTCTCCGAACCTGGGTGACGTAAGACCAAACAGTAACCTAGTAAGATGTTTTAAAAAGTGGTGGCAGAGTTGCCTATTAGGCTGGCCTGATATGGTGATGTCTTAAGAAGTGATGGCAGGCAATAAATGGGCCAGATTCAGGTGTAGGAGGAGAATGAAGTGGAAACTATTTTTTTTTATCAAACTGTGAAAATCTGTGTAAACACTAGAATATAAAAAAAAATACTGTAAAGTGATAGAGGACAGAGGACTTGAAGGAATCTCAATAACAAACATCAGTAGGCTCTTCTCAGAGAAAACGCACATTGGGTCATTGAATTGGATAGTAAGCAAGACATACACCACATATGCCACCCGGATGTCCCCCTGCTTCTCCCTCACAGTTTGTTTAGCTGCTATTTAGCCCAAGTGCATATGCTCAGACTTGCAGGCAGCCCTCCCTGGGCTCCAGGCACCTGTAAGCAGCCCTTCTTCCTGTGTGAGTCAGAGGCTCATTAGAAACGCAGTGAAGGTAGGTCCCCTGCTTGTGCTTCTGTTGTAGACATCTGCCTCAACTCTTTTTTTTAAATATATTTTATTAATTTATTCATATTACATCTCAATTCTTATCCCATCCCTTGTATCCTCCCATTCCTCCCTCCTTCCCGCTTTCCCCCTACTCCCCTCCCCTATGACTGTGACTGAGGGGGACCTCCTCCCCCTGTATATGCTCATAGGGTATCAAGTCTCTTCTTGGTAACCTGCTATCCTTCCTCTGAGTGCCACCAGGCCTCCCCATCCAGGTCTTGCAATGATAGAAAAATCAAACTGGCAGCTAGAAAAGTCCGGGCATGTTTGTGAATTAATGTTCATTTTGTTTTTAAAATGTAAACAAATATTTTTCCAGGAAGGCTAAAAAGGGTGAAAAAATAAATTATTTGTTATTACATAGAAGACAGTGATGTGTTTTGCTTGACACTTTGGCAGAAAAACACATTTATCATGATCGGTCTGTCCTGCATCAAAAGAACTTGAATTGCTCATAATCAGCTATAAAATGAAGACATTTAGAAAGTTGTTCAAATAAATGGAATGGAGATAATTGTTTCCCATTGTAAATAGTGTGTGTGTGTGTATGTGTGTGTGTGTTTGTGTGTGTGTGTGTGTGTGTAGGCGGGGGAGATTTTTTATTTAACAAAATTGAGTTTGTGGTTTTTGAGAAGAGATAATAAGAGACCTAATATTTTAATATGAATCCTATTTCTTTTACATGAAGACGAATTTCTTATTATGGTTTCCTGCTATCACAAGGTTCCAAATTGAGGAGTTCTATCCCCATCCTTAACTCTTTCAGTTCTGACATATTAACAACCATTTCATCCTCAGAATATAGAAAGTAAACGTTGAGAGAGGGAAGCTGTGTTGAGGACAGGACATCTCGTTCTGGTATGGTGGATTTCTCTTGACATTTGTGGTGCGTTTCTTCAAATTGTCCTAGAATATTTTAAGGGAAATCAATAAATGTAAAGCTGTGTCATGGAGATCAAAATCTACTTATAACTTAGTATAATTGCTTTCTACTTATGGATAAAGCAATTAAAGATCAAAATGATGCTGCTTATGATTAACCTGTTTCTAATTAACATTATAAAAGTTCTAGATCTGTGACACAGCCTAATGCAAATTTTCCTGCTTTGTACATTTTCCAACATATGGTTTCTTTCTAAAGGAGTATTGGGCATTATTTTTTAGTGATTATTTATTGGCTGTTATGTTCCTTAAGTCTGTTTGATCAATTGAACAACCATTTAATTACTGGGTAATGAGTGCTGCCGATTAACCAAGTAGCAGCAGATTAACAGAAAGTGCTTGATTTAGGAATCCCGGAGTGTGTCTGGTATACAGTAGGCACTCAACAAATACTCACTCAATGAGTTAAATGGAGTCATTCAGGTGAAATTCGATTATACTACTATAAAACCTCTAAAAATATTGGCATACAGTCTCTGTAAGTGTAACTTTTATTCACCTGTGGTAATTGTTGTCTTAGAGGCTTACTGCCTCTGTATGCTAACCTAGGCCTTGTCCTGGAAGGTCCTGGAAGGTTCCAACCACCATACAATCTAATCTAGACCTACTGCTGCATAAGCTCGTCCTATCTAGCTCTTTCTGAACCCTTGCCAGCTGGCTCAATGCAGCTGTTCTGTCTCAAATTCCTCTCCAAGCTGATTGATTGAGTCTGCTTTCTCTCAGTTTCTCACTGAATTATTCTGCTTGGCTTCCAACTAACTCTAGCGATCTGCTACAATCTTCTGGCTCCTTCTCATTCTCTGACTTGTTCTCTCTTTAACCTCTCTTCTATAAAACTCTCCAGTAGCAACCGCCTCTGAATTCTACAAACAGAACTGCTACAGACAACTCCACTGCACTGCCTCTCAACTCACTGACTCAACCAAACTGCCTGCACACGCCTCTGTCTCCTAAGTGCCAGGCTTAAACACATGTGCCACCACTCCTGGACATAAACTTTTCTTTACCATAAACGTGCTCTATACCAGGCTGGCCTTAGCCTCAGAAATCTGCTTGCCTCTGTCTCCTAGGATTAAAGGTGAGTCTGTATCGCAGACAGAAGAGTAGCCATGTTGCAGGGTTAAAATTTCTCTACAGATCTAAAAAAATATTTGCAAAGTGTTGGAGAGGAAGTATGTGAAAGCTTTCCTTGTGGAATTCAGGAATATACTTAGAGAGTAGCCAGTGTTTAAGCTGAGTTGGTACCCAACAACAACGTTAAGAGCACGTGTTCACACTAACTTATGTGTCTTGTTGTTCTCTGTGTGCACTGGGGAGTGGCTGACCACTGGTCACGGGAGGTTAGGAAGCCAGATAAGAGCTACAGAAAACTTTTCAAGTGGTTTTTGTACTGTCAAGCTAAGCAGTTTATCTTCCTCTTTTGAGATCCGGAGTCATGGTATGATAAATAATGGAAAGTCAGCTATTGTAAATTTACACTGAGAGGGAGATACTGGGGTTTGTTTTGGCACTAGCACCCCCCCGTCTTTTGACTGTTCACAGATGGCCCATGTCCAGCATTTTTAGAACTAGCTTTTTCATACGTGCCTCCTAAACCAAAGGGAGCCATTCTTTGCCCTCTAAATATTTCCCTCCTGTCACCAATTGGTGATGTGTGAGCGATGTCACTGACCATGTGGAGGAGATCTTTGTAAATGATACATCCGCTGTTGACATTTTAGAGACTCCAATATCATCTGATTCCCTAGTTTTGCCCCTGCTTCTTTAACACCTCTTCTTCACCCCGGCAATTTTTTAATTTATTATAATTTATTCAAATTACATCTGGATTGTTATTTCCTCGCTCTTATTTAGTGCATTATTTCCATGTACATCTGCATGCCAGGAAAGGGCATCAAATCCCAATATTGGTGGTTGTGAGCCGCCATGTGGTCGCTGTGAATAGAACTCAGGACCTTTTCCAGGGCCTTGGTTTTCTACAGCTGTAGCAGGCATTGCCCCTTTGAGAAACTCTCTAATTCATTTTCACTTTTTTATATCATATGTATGAATGTTTTGCCTGCATTTATATCTACATACCACAGTGTGCAGAGCCCAAGATGGCCAGAAAATGTCATCACATCTCCTGGGCTGAAATTAGAGAGTGTAAGCGGCTAGGTTGGTGATAAAAATTGATCCCCTTACTCTGTAAGAGGAGTAGGTGCTCTTAACTGCTGTGTCATCTCTCCACCCCCTGAAATATTTCTTCACCCATGGTATTCTCTGAGGTTACAAATTATAATCTGCCTGGGAATTATGTGATTTTCAGGGCTAATATATTCCACTGGGCTTGTGCATCCATAATCAGTTTTTCTGGACATTTTAGATTCTCTCTGCTACTTTCTGGCATTGAGAACTCCAAAAGCCAAATCAAAACGTAGGTAACTTGGTGCATCTCGTTCCTGTTTCTTTTTACTGATTTCTCTTAATGTTGGGAGCACAGTGTCTGATGAAATAAGCATCACGCAGTATCTGAACTTGGGAAGAACTGTAAGGCCATTTAATGGTCATAAACTTAACCACAAGCATGTCATTATTCATTTTATCTTTTGTACATTTTTTTGTGACTCATTTGGGCAATCTGAAATATGCTAACCTTCCTGTTTTACTCCTTGGATTTTATTTAGATTTTGGAAAAATATTTAAGGGGAAAAAAACCCCTGCCATCTATGATCTTTCATAATTAAAGTACTTTTGTTTCTTTTTCTTAAACCATTTTAAACCAATACTGGCCTTTGTTTTCTGTTTTTACTTGATGGTTCCATTTGTCTCATTTATCTTTGGAAAGCAGTACTTAGAAAGAGAAAACACTGTCTTAGCAAAATAATTTTGTTATGGGAAAAACACAAAATCTTCAGTTAAAACAGGCAAACCTTATTGAAGGCCCTGGAGATTCTATCTATTATCAGTCATCATTATTTTAACAACAAATTTAAATTAACCAATTTGTTGGATATTTTAGTCCAGTTATACCAGGTATGTAGTCCTCAAGGATATTTGACCTTTTGGGGGGAGATTGTACTTATTTGTCACACTATCAGATAGCCCAGATGATCTTGATTATAGAACAAATGGTGGCTAGGAGACAAATTTGAACTCCCCACCATGCTGGGCTCACTCATCCTTTGGCTGGGCTTGAACCTATGACTATCAATGTTTCTGCTCTGACACTGCTATTTCAGTTTATAAGAGCTCTTTTCTAAGAAGCTCAAAGATAGCAAGAACTTTAGAGTAGCAACAGAGAATAGGCCTGCTTCATAAGTCCCTTTGGATTTGGGTTCAGATTACCACCTGTGTTAAGAGAATGCATGCACTAGTGTTTTCCCCCCACTGGGTCTTATGCTCTAGGAGATGTATCACTGTCTGGGGGATGAAACCTAAACCCTCAGGGATGGGGCTGTCTACACTAAAGGGACAGGAAGGAGATGAGAATATAGATAGGACAAGCTGCAAGAAAACAGAGTGGATAAGCACAAAATACCCTCAGAGAAGTGTGGAGCAAAGTTAAGAAGTACTGAGAAAGATGACAAGAACATGACATTAGGCAGGGGATGTACCTATAGCACAGAAAAGTTTGGGAAGCAGGAGTGATGTGGGTGGGGCAAAATGGCCAGGTATTTACTGAAACAGTAGTTGCTACCTAGCGGCACAGTGCTGTTAATGGCCTCCACCCACATATCGATGCTGCCATCTCGGCTAGCATTTTCATGGCAGTGACAACACAGGTACATTCATCTCAGCTGCCTTAAGTATTCAGGGCATTCTGGACCTGTTGACCAGGGTTCCACATGTGCTTAGCCATGGCCAGTGTCCTGCTGTCTGCTCACTTGTGGGTAGAAGAGTAGACATCATAGTGTCTTGTCTGTGGGTCAACTCCCAGGCTCTGCCCAGCAACCTTAGTGTTGAACCTAGACAACTTTATAGCAAACCAGAGGCTACACTACCAGTCTCCAGCTATACAATGAGCAATGTTGAAGAAGAGTGGGATGTAGAGGGAAATGGGTCTCATCATTTGATCTTAGCTCTAATTGCTATACCAACTCCAGCAACATGAATTCCATTCACAGTTTCCTTGTGCATGATCATGGAGAGAGAATAAAAAAGGGGAATAAAGGAGAAGGTTTAGAGGTCCTATGAGGGTTGTGTGACAACTCTCAGGTATCGCCATAATAGGTCGAACATTGTAAGAATTTAGAAACATATATCTCATATACTGGCTGCCTGCTTGCCAGCTATTGTAGGTGACATTTATGTCCAATGAGGACCTGTGAGGTTTTCTGCTTCCTTGTTTTGAAACTAAACATTGGATAGGGATTCATGTACAACTGTAGAAAAAGAGATAGTCTGTTAAAAAAAAATATTTCCTGAATTGGAAATGGACCAGAGCTTTGAGAAAAGACTAAGAGCTCCTTGGCACCTGTGCTATTATATTGGGATCTTTACAGACTCTTTTTACAATATGTATGTTTTCTCATGTTCTGTTACATATTGACATTGGTAGGCAAAGTTTGCAGTTCTTCTACAGGCCAATAGTTACTTTCTTATTCCTGTCACATAAGTGTTAAATTACTATTTCCTGTTCTAATAAAATGTCAATATTTTATTATTATTTTATGGATAAAACGGTAGCTTTATTTTATTTTAGTAATGGAATTTTATGAATGAACAATATTGACAATTGGTGGTTACTGCCAAGCTATAATTGCCAATCTTTAGGGATACCTGGCTGTATTGGTCAATGTTGTAATTCGTAGGTGTTACATCTGAATAGGACTACTGAATGCTTTTCTCCATTGAAGGCTTGCATAGCTCCTTCAGTCCTGATAGAGCTAGTCATCAGGGAGGAGGCTCCAGATCAGAGCCCGGGCAATTCCTCCAACTCATTTGTTCCAAGTATGAGGTGTCTTCATCAATAGGGTCTTAATTCTTTTTCTAGAAGGCAACCCAGGGCTATAGTAATAGTCTACATTGTCTAGGGATTCTCTTACAAATCACTTACCAATAACTCAAAAGGAAGGTTTCCATTCCTGGTACTGAGGTCTTTATTAATAAATGATTTTATAGGGAAGCATTGTCACTGTAGTTTCATAGCTACTTACTGCTGTGTATTATTTCAAAGATTTTTTTTTATCTAATTCCAGTTTAATAGTCCACAGAATAGTCAGTGAGTATAAAATAAATTTCCAATCAGAAAAAAAGCAAAGCAACACTTTATTTTGTTAATGATGCTTTATGGATCTTATTTTTAAAATGATTCATTGATCTTTGTCTTTCCAGATTTCTTTAAGACATATTTTCTTTTAACTTGCTAAGGGCAGATGGAGATTCAGCTAAGTTAGAGGGCTTGTAGCTAGGGTGAGAACACCATGGCTCAGACTGTAAAAGAGTTCAGAAAGCAAGCAACCACTCTGCTTTTTCAAATGAGTCATTTGAGAAGCCACAGCCCCTTGTATGACAGCTTTCTTCCCTATCAACTTTAACCTTGGAGTCTTTTAAAACTTATTTTGATCACATCTGAGATAAATAGGAAACCTCTTTAGAAGGGAAATCACTACAGAAGCTTCTGGGTACTCCTGATGCTATACTAAACTTAAAAGGACTTAATGTCAAGGTAAGGAATCCAAAGAGACTAAGGGTCAAACATGCTTTGTATGCATGGAGCAGAAAGTTCAGTTCCTAGTAGGTAAATGAATTAATATATAATCAGAATATGTCAAAAGCAGAAACAAAATAATCTGTGACAGATCTTGTGTGGATTTCATTTATTTGGGAATGTCAGAGTAGTAGTTTATTAGTAGTTTGAAATTTAAATATGTAAATAGCAAAATAATTTTTTAAATTATCATTTTATGCAAATAGACCTTTTTTCTTCTTTCAATAGTAGCATTGGAGCAGTCTAAGGCATTTTCATTAATGCCAGAAAGTTGGTATAAGGGTTAGCTGTTTTCTGATGGAGTTGAAGAGCACATACTTTAGTTTTACAATTAAGCTTAATTGTTTAGGGGCAAGATGTTTTTAGGTCTAGTTAGATGTTTTAAGTTGGTAAAGATGCAATATGACAGATATTGATTTACATTTAGAATTTTACATGCGCCAATATAAGAAAGATGTTATTCTCAAGGTTGCCAAATACAAATAGCCAAAACCACAATGAATGTAACATTTATATAATTCCTGATTGTTTCATGTTTCTTCTCGCTGTAGGCAGTCTATTAAATATCTGTATAATAATATAAATGTATAGGTTGCAGAGAGAACAAGCTAGACAGAGGTGAAAATAGAATGAACCAGAGAATGAGAAGGAGCCAGAACATTAAAACATACTGCCAGAATTAATTTGAGACCAAGCAGAGCAATCCAGTCAGAAGCTGAGAGACGTCATTTTGAATCAATCAAACTGGGCCAGAACCGTGGAGTTGAACCAGCCAGTGAGAGTTCAGAAAGATCTAGATCTTCTTGTCTGAGGATATAAAAACAACATTTACATGCTTGTTGGATTTTTGTTTGTTTGCTTGTTTTAACCTAAGCTGTAAAAAAAAACAAATGGCAATCTCAATTGGCCTGCTTAGTAGATACTTTGCTTTATATTTCTCTGAATACCAAACTTCATTGTTTTCTAAATTCTGTAGATCATCATTTAAAACAGTTGTTAAGACTGCCAAATAGCTTATGAGAAAAAAAAACTGACCCATTGTATACCTCAAATAGAAAACCTATTTACTTTAATAGCATACAACTATAAGAAAGAAGAAAAATAAGCAAAACAGCATTTCTAGAGGACATATGCAGACTTGATCATGTAGAAAAATGTTGCAGGTAAATAACATTTGTTCTTCTTTATTATATTATATAACACAAGTATATAATAGGCCATTTATGGTCCTTATATTGTTATATTTGGAGAATTTCAAGGAGAGCCACTTAAATCTAGTGCAGTATTTTAATGATCTGTTCTGACTCCCAAATCATGATCAGTTTATGCTGCAACAGATCTTTTCTGAGTATCTCCACTTTATGTCTTGTCCAAAATCTTTGTGCTCACTAATTGAGCAGGGGGAGGTTTGCTGGCCTTACGGCCACTTTGAAAATCCACACTGAAAGTCAGACCCCACTCTCCAGTCAACTGGATGGGGAGGCCCTGTGGCACTCAGAGGAAGGATAGCAGGCTACCAAGAAGAGAATTGATACCCTATGAGCATATACAGGGAGAGGAGGCCCCCCTCAGTCACAATCATAGGGGAGGGGAGTAAGGGGAAAATGGGAAGGAGGGAGGAATGGGAGGATACAAGGGATGGGATAAGAATTGAGATGTAATATGAATAAATTAATAAAATATATTTCTAAAAATCCACACTGAAGCTTACTGGAGCAAATGTAGGAATGTTTCCAAAGAAGAATTCTCCTGCAACAGTTTGTTTTAAAGTGAATAAATGTATATTTTAATTTACAGTGGATTAAGGCACTTAATTTTAAATATAAAAACTCCATGATTTCAGTACAATACTTAAGATGGACATTTTCTTTTCTTTTTGTTTGGTTGATTTGGGTGTTTGTTTTTAGCAAATTATCACTTCTCTGGGACACTTGGGACACTCATTCTCTTTATTGTACTCAACATAATTCTACCTCGAATTGATGGCCCAGACCTCAACATATATAAACTCTTCTGAATGTATAATCTTTGCTTTCTTGTTGTCTGTCTGAGGTAGGACCTCACTTTGTGGCCAAGGCTACGTTGTCATTTACTGTCTATCCCACGGTGACCTCAGACTCACAGCAATCCCCTTGCCTTGCCTTAGTCTTATGTGCAATAAGATCAAGGGCTTGAACCACAGTATCTAGCTGGCTGTTTCAAATAAAATTATGTATCTTGAGGGTATGATGTTGCTCAATTTTTATACCAGAACTTTGGAACCAAATAGAGGCAAATTTCTGGTAGTTCTAGGCCATTCTGGTGTACATAGCAAGTTACCAGCCATCTGGGGCTGCACAGTAAGACCTTGTCTAAAAAATTATATTTCTTTGGGGGTTGAATTACCACATCTATGTGCAGGAGTACAGATGGTCAATAATGTCTATGATATTTTCAAACATCTTTTCATAATGTAGCTGATGAAATTCCCATGAGAACTAGAGAATGAGGAGTGGCCATGCTTGCTGTACCAGGGAAGAAGTAAGGTGGAGCTAACGTAAACAAGTTCCCTAGATGTCTCTGGTAGAAAACAAAGGAGTGCACATCCAACATTATCTTCCTTTTATATAAAGAACTATTTTTCTTCTATGGTGCCTTTCTTATATAGTATATACTTTTATCTTCTTCATCTTTCTGAAATAAGGACTCCATCACGAACATTTTTACCTTCTAGGTCACTGTTATTCACTAAAATAAGGCAGTATTTCTCAATTCCTATTATATAAAGTGGAAATTCTTTAGATGAAATTCACACACAGACACACAAAGATACACACACACACACACACACACACACACACACACACGTACACAGAAATGGTAAATCCTTGCCTACTAAGCAAAAAGGAAAGAAAATGTTCACAAGACCAATGAAGGCTTTCAGAGAACCTATCTGTGGGTTTGAGTTAGTCAAGAATGTGAGTTTTTCATGCTTTCTAACTTTAATTTACATTTAATGAATTTTAATATGTGCAATTGAAAACAATTGTGAGTTTATCCAGCACTTGTATAAACTCTTGTCTTGTACTAAGAGATAATACTCATTTTCAGATCATTTAAATATTCACTGAGGAAAATATCTTCAAAAGTACATAGACTCTGAACTAAATTTAAACATGCCTTCGACTGTGAATATTTTATGAGTTTATTTATAGTTATCATTCATGAAGCAATCCAGTTACAAAATATTGAAGTGAAACACTAATTTTCAAGATATCTTTCTGACCCAGCTCACTCTTGCATGGAAAGTTAAATTACAAAGTATGTCCCTGCTAATCATATAAACAGTGAGGTAATTTATAGAATTACTGACACCTTCATAAATATCACCACGTATTGTTTACAGTTTCATTCCCGGCCAAAGGCCTATACAACTGAAGAAGGCTTTTAGTTTGGAAAAGATTTCTTCACAAACTTTATTAAAATTTTATTTATTTACTTATTTTTATTAATTTATTCTTGTTATGTCTCAATGGTTATCCCATCCCTTGTATCCTCCCATTCTTCCCCCACCCCCTATTTTCTCACTATTCTCCTCCCCCATGACTGTTCCTGAGGGGGATTACCTCCCCCTCTATATGCTCATAGGGTGTCAAGTCTCTTCTTGGTAACCTGCTGTCCTTCCTCTGAGTGCCACCAGGTCTCCCCCATCCAGGGGACATGGTCAAATGTGAGGCACCAGATTATATGAGAAAGTCATATCCCACTCTCCACTCAACTGAGGAGAATGTTCTGACCATTGGCTAGATCTGGGTAGGGGTTTAAAGTTAACCGCCTGTATTGTCCTTGGCTGGTGCCTTAGTTTGAGCGGGACCCCTGGGCCCAAATCTGCTTATCATAATGTTCTACTTGTAGGTTCCTAGGACCCTCTGGATCCTTCTACTTTGCTATTCTCCCATGCTTCTCTCATTTAGAGTCCCAATAGGATGTCCTCCCCTCTGTCCCAGTTTCCTGGTAAGTGAAGACTTTTGTGGGACATGCCCCTTGGGCTAGTATGCAGATATAAGTGAGTATATACCATTTGAGTCTTTCTGCTTCTGGGTTAACTCACTCATTATGATCATTTCTAGCTCAATCCATTTATCCACAAATTTCAGGAATTCCTTGTTTTAAATAGCTGAGTAGTATTCCATAGTGTATATGTACCACAGTTTCTTTATCCATTCTTTTTTTTTTTTATTAATTTATTCTTGTTACATCTCAATGTTTATCCCATCCCTTGTATCCTCCCATTCCTCCCCCCCCCCATTTTCCCATTATTCCCCTCCCTTATGACTGTTCCTGAGGGGGATTACGTCCCCCTATATATTCTCATAGGGTATCAAGTCTCTTCTTGGCTACTTGCTCTCCTTCCTCTGAGTGCCACCAGGTCTCCCCCTCCAGGGGACATGGTCAAATGTGAGGCACCAGAGTACATGAGAAAGTCGTATCACACTCTCCACTCAACTGTGGAGAATATTCTGACCATTGGCTAGATCTGGGAAGGGGTTTAAAGTTTACCTCCTGTATTGTCCTTGGCTGGTGCCTTAGTTTGAGCGGGACCCCTGGGCCCAAATCTGCCTATCATATTGTTCTACTTGTAGATTTCTAGGACCTTCTGTATCCTTTTATTTTGCTGTTCCATTCTTATACTGATGGACACTTAGGCTGTTTCCAGGTTCTGGCTATTGTGAATAAGGCTGCTATGAACATGGTTGAGCAAATTTTCTTGTGTGCTGGAACATCTTCTGGGTATATTCCAGGGAGTAGAATAGCTGGGTCTTGAGGAAGACCTATTCCCATTTTTCTGACATAGCACCAGATAGATTTCCAAAGTGGCTGTACTAGTTTGCATTCCCACCAGCAATGAAGGAGTGTTCCTCTCTCCTCACATCCTCGCCAGCATGTGGTGTCGCTTGAATTTTTGATCTTAGCCATTCTGATGGGTGTAAGATGAAATTTCAGAGTTGTTTTGATTTGCATTTCCCTGGTGACTAAGAAGGTTGAGCATTTCTTTAAGTGTTTCTCAGCCATTTGATATTCCTCTGTTGAGAATTCTCTGTTTAGTTCCAAGCCCCATTTCTCATTTGGGTTATTTGGCTTGGTGGTGTTTAATTTCTTGAGTTCTTTATATATTGTGGATATTAGACCTTTGTCAGATGTAGGGTTGGTGAAGATCTTTTCCCAGTCTGTAGGTTGTTGCTTTGTTCTCTTGACAGTGTCTCCTGCCTTACAGAAGCTTCTCAGCCTCATGAGGTCCCATTTATTAATGGTTGACATTAAGGCCATTGGTGTTCTGTTCAGGAAGTTGTCTCCTGTGCCAATATGTTCCAGGCTCTTCCCCACTTTTTCCTCTAAGTGACTTAGTGTCTCTGGTTTTATGTTGAAGTCTTTAATTCACTTGGATTTTAGTTTTGTGCAAGGTGACAAATATGGGTCCAGTTGCATTTTTTTACACATAGACCTCCAGTTAGACCAGCACCATTTGTTGAAGATGCTATCCTTTTTCCATTGAATGGATTTGGCTTCTTTGTCAAAAATCAAGTGACCATATGTGTGTGGAGTCATATCTGGGTCTTTGATTAGATTCTACTGATCAACCAGCCTGTTGCTGTGCCAGTACCATGCTGTTTTAAGTACTATTACTTTATAGTACAGTTTCAGATCAGGTATGCAGATTCCTCTGGAGCACCTTTTATTGTACAAGATTGTTTTAGCTATTCTGGGTTTTTTGTTTTCCATATGAAGTTCAGAATTGAACTTTCAATGTCTTTAAAAAATTGTGTAGGTATTTTGATAGGGATTGCATTGAATCTGTAGATTGCTTTTTTGTGGGATGGCCATTTTTACTATGTTAATTCTTCCAATCCATGAGCAAGGAAGATCATTCCATCTTCTCAGGTCATCTTTAATCTCTTTCTTCAGAGTTTTGAAATTTTTTTCAAACAAGTCCTTCACTTGCTTAGTTAGGGTAACTTCTAGATATTTTATATTGCTCGTGTGGCTAATGTGAAGGGTGTGGTTTTCCTAATTTCTTCCTCTGCAAGCTTGTCATTTGTGTATAGGAAGGCTACAGACTTTTTTGGGTTAATTTTGTATCCAGCTAATTTGCTGAAGGTGTTTATCAGCTGTAGAAGTTCTCTGGTGGAATTTTGAGGGTCACTTATGTACACTATCATATCATCTTCAAATAGGGATGATTTGACTTCCTCCTTTCCCATTTCGATACCCTTGATCTCCTTTTGTTGTCTTATTGCTCTGGCTAGAACTTCGAGTACTATATTGAAGAGATATGGAAAGACTGGGCAACCGTGCCTTGTTCCCGATTTTAGAGGAATTTCCTTAAGTATCTCACCATTTATTTTGATTTTGGCTATTGGCTTGCTGTATATAGCCTTTATTATGTTGAGGAAAGTGCCTTGTATCCCTGATCTCTCTAAAACTTTAAACATGAATGGGTGTTGGAGTTTATCAAATGCTTTCTCTGCATCTAAAGAGAAGATCATGTGGTGTTTTGTTTTCAGTTTGTTTATATGGTGGATTACATTGATGGATTTCCATATATTACACCATCCCTGCATGCCTGGAATGAAGCCTACTTGGTCATGATGAATGATATCTTTGATGTGTTCTTGTATTCGTTTTGCAAGTATTTTAGCATCGATGTTCATAAGAGAAATTGGTCTGAAATTCTCTTTCTTTGTTGAGTCTTTGTGAGGTTTAGGTATCAACGAGACTATGGCCTCATAGAATGAATTTGGTACTTGTCCATCCATTTCTATCTTTAGGAGTAGCTTGAATAGTATTGGTATTAGCTCACCCTTGAAGGTCTGGTAGAATTCTGCACTGAAACCATCTGGCCCTGGGCTTTTTTTGGGTGGGAGACTATCGATGATTGCTTCTATTTCTGTAGAGGAAATGGGACTATTTAGCTTGTTTATCTGTTCTTCACTCAACTTTGGAAAGTGAAATTGATCAAGGAAATCATCCATTTCCCTTAGATTTCCAAATTTTGTGGCATATATCCCTTCAAAGTAGGATCTTATGATTCTTTGTATTTCTTGAATGTCTGTTGTTATGTCTCCCTTTTCATTTCTGATATTGTTGATTTCAATACTGTCTCTCTGCCTTTTAGTTAGTTTGGCTAATGGTCTGTCTATCTTGTTGATTTCCTCAAAGAACCAGCTGTTGGTTTGGTTGATTCTTTGAACTATTTTCTTAGTTTCTAATTTATTAATTTCAGCCCTGAGTTTGATTATTTCCAGATGTCTACTCCTCTTGGGTGTTTCTGCTTCTTTTTTTCTAGGGCTTCCAGTTGTGTCATTAAGATGCTTATGTGCAATGTTTCCAATTTCTTTTTAAAGGCACTTAGTGCTATGAATTTTCCTCTTAACACTGCTTTCAATGTATCCCACAAATTTGGGTACGTTGTTCCTTCATTTTTATTGAATTTCAGAAACTCCTTGATTTCTTTCTTTATTTCTTCCCTGACCCAGGTGTCATTTAGTAGAGAGTTGTTTAGTTTCCATGTATGTGTAGGCTTTTCATTATTTCTGTTGTTGTTGAATTGCCACCTAAGAGCATGGTGATCTGATAGGAGAGAAGGTATTATTTCAATCTTCTTGTATCTATTGAAGCTTGCTTTGTGACCTATGATGTGATCAATTTTGGAGAAGGTTCCATGGGGTGCAGAGAAGAAGGTATATTCTTTCTTGTTTGGGTGAAAGGTTCTATAGATATCTGTTAGATCCATTTGACCCATGGCATTGGTTAATGATGTTATTTCTCGGCTTAGTTTCTGTTTCAATGACTTATCCTTCAGTGAGAGTGGGGTGTTGAAGTCTCCCACTATTATTGTGTGGGGATCGATGTGTGGTTTAAGCTTTTTTAGCAGATCTTTTACAAATGTAGGTGCCCTTGTATTGGGAGCATAGATGTTCAGAATTGTGATGTCATCTTGGTTGACTTTATGTTTGATGAGTCTGAAGTGTCCTTCCTTATCCATTTTGATTAATTTTGGTTGAAAGTTTATTTTGTTCGATACTAAAATGGCTATGCCTGCTTGCTTCTTGTGACCACTTGCTTGGGATATTTTTTCCAACCTTTCACCCTGAGGTAATGCCTATCATTATGGGTGAGATGTGTTTCTTGAATTCAGAAGAATGTTGGATCTTGTTTATGCACCCATTCAGTTAGTCTGTGTCTTTTTATTGGAGAGTTGGGACCATTGATGTTGACAGATATTAATGACCAGTGACTGTTAAGAGTCTTAATTTTGATGTTGGTTCCAGTCGAGCGTTTGTGTAGTTGTGTTTTTGCCATGGGATAGTTATCTATTTCCTGGGTAGTTTTGGTTGTAGCTTGGCCCTTTGGGATGGAGTTTTCCTTCTAGTACCTTCTATAAAGCTGGATTTGTGGGTAGGTACTGTTTGAATTTGTTTTTGTCATGGAATATTTTGTTTTCTCCATCAATGGTTATTGATAGTTTTCTGGGTAAAGTAGTCTGGCCTGGCATCTGTTGTCTCTTAGGGTTTGCAGGATCTCTGTCCAGGCCCTTCTGGCTTTTATGGTTTCTGCTGAGAAGTTGGGTGTAATTCTGATAGGTTTGCCATTAAATGTTATTTGGCCCTTTTCCCTTGCAGCTTTTAATATTTTTTCTTTGTTCTGTATGTTTTGTGTTTGTATTATTATGTGACAGGCAGTTTTTCTTTTCTGGTCAATTCTAATTGGTGTTCTGTAGGCCTCTTGTATGTTTATAGGCATCTCTTTCTTTAGATTGGGGAAATTTTCTTCTATGATTTTGTTGAGAATAGTTTCTGGGCCTTGGAGTCTGATATCTTCTCTTTCTTCAATGCCTATTATCCTCAGATTTCTTCTTTTCACGGTATCCATAATTTCTTGGATGTTTTGTGCCAGGAGTTTTCCAGATTTGACATTTTCTTTAATGGTTGCTTTAAGAGTTGTGATTGTATCTTCTAGACCAGAGATTCGTTCTTCCATCTCTTGGATTGTGTTAGAAAAGCTCACCTCTGTGTTGCTCGCCTTCTTCTCTGAGGTCTCATATTCTCGTTTTTCTTCTGTCTGTGTGTTTATCATTGAATCCATTTTCATTTTCAGATCTTGAACTGATTTTTTGATTTCTTTCATCTGATTTTTTGTATATTCCTGAGTTTCTTCCATTGCCTCTTATAGGTCTTCAGAGCTTGAACCGTTTTATTTATTTCTTTCATCTGGTTGTTTGCATTTTCCTGCAATTTTTCCAGTTCCACTCTATGTGCTTCTTTTATGTCTCTCACCTGTTTGTCTGCGTCTTCCTGCATTTGATTACGAATTTTATTTGTTTCCTCCATTACCATCCTCATTACTAAGGATTTGAGGTCATTTTCTTGTATTTCCATTGTATTTGAGTTCTCTGGGTTGTTTTCTTTGGGATAGCTGGAAACTGGAGACGCCATGTTGTTTTGGAGTTTTTTGCGTATGCTTTTTCGCTGTCCTTGAGACATCTTGCCATCTTTGTTTTTGTTTGGTAGCTTCCAGAGTTTGATGGAGGGAGTCTGAGGATAGATTCACTTGTTTTCTCATGATTTCCCTAGGCTGGGAGCTCTAATGCTTCACTGGTGTGGATATTAGGAGGTTAGCCCTGTTGTTTTGGACTCTCAGAGCCAGTGATCCTCAGCTCCCCTGTGCTGTGGGTCCTGCAATTGTTCTGGGTCTCTGAATGAGCGTTGGGTCAGGCCAAGGTATCCACAGCCTACTGTGTTCCTTGTCAAGTCCAGCCAGGAACACTGGGCCCGAACCACGGACCGAACTCAGCTCGATTCTCAGGGCCTGAACAGTCTGCCGAGCTCAGCTAGGGATTCTGGGCCCAGAATGTACACAGGGCCCAGCCAGAATTTTTGGGCTGGGACTATGCACCAAGCTCAGCTAGGGACTTTTTGCCCAAAGTGCGTGCTGTGGTCAGTTATTGACTCAGGGCCCAAACTGTCCGCCAAGCTCAGCCAGGAATTCTGGATTCAAACTGCACACTGTGTCCAACCAGTGTCTTAGAGCTGGTGGAATTGAGCGCCACGCCCAGCCTGTGTCACAGCAGGAGAACTGCAGCTGCGCCGATGTAGGGCCTCCGGTGGAGCTGAGCGCTCCGCCTAGCCTGCATCACAGCAGGAGGCCTGCGGCTGCGCTGACCGCTGATGGAACAGAGCACTCCACCCAGCCTGCATCACAGCAGAAGAACTGCGGCTGTGCCAAGCCAATGCCTCCAGTGGAACTGAGCTCTCCACCCAGCCTGCATCACAGCAGGAGAACTGTGCCTGCGCTGAGCCAGCACGACTGGTGGAACCAAGCGCTCCACCCAGACTGCGTCACCACAGGGGAGCTACCGCTGAGCTGAGGTGATGCCTAGGGTGGAACTGAGCACTGTGCCCAGCCTGCGCCACAACAGGGGAGCTGTGGCTGTGCTGAGTCAGTGCCCCTGGCAAAACTGCTTGCTGGGCTGAGCCAGCGTCTCCACAGCACTGTGCAATGAGCTGTACCCGGGACTCTGGGGCCAAACTGTCCGCCGAGTCCAGTCTGGGTCCCAAGGCACCATGCGACCCAAATCCTGCCCAGAGTCCCCTCTTCCGCAGCAACTCCCACCGGCCACCACACCAATCGCCTCCACAGGAAGGCTCTGAGCTGCAAACCTCAGCCACCACCGCTGATGACGCTGGTGCTGCTGGTGCTGCTGCTGCTGCTGCCTCTGCCACTGCTGCTGCTGCTCAGATCCTAGAAAATCCATGCTCCTCCTGTGTGCAGGGGCATGCAGGTCCTCCGCACCCTGGTCCCTCCGAACCGTGGAGCACTCCCGCTGCCGTGGTGTGGGGACCCCGGTGTTCCTGGCTCAGAAATCTGTGCAATTCCCTGAATTGTTCACTGGAGCCTCCAAACACAGTCCGCACTACTCGCCACCATCTCGGATCCTTATTAAAAAAAAATTTTAAATGTTTACATTTGTTTTATTCATTGTAGCAAAACAACAAAAAATAATGAAGACAATGGGGGTGGCCCACACCTTGAGTCCCAGCACTCATGGAGGCAGAGACAGCTGGATCTCTGTGAGTTCACCTTATTAAAATTTTTAAAAAATGTATTACCATTCAAACAGGGTCTTTCTAATATCTCACTAAATGAAAAATATCATGTTGATTCTCCTGTTGGTTATGAGGTCTTGACTATGCATGTTGAAAATGAGAGCCTTCAGTCTGCTTCTCCACTTGTTGCTGTCTGCACCATGGCAAAGGATATAAGTCATCAACCTAAATAGACAAGAGAAGGTTGGCATACGTGGTTCAGATGGGAGAGTGCTTGTGCAGTATATGCTGGAGCCCTGGATTCAGACTATAATATCAGATGTGGTGGTCCATGCTTATAATCTCAGTGTATGTGAGGTGGAAACGGAAGGATCAGAAGAATCTCAAGGTCACCAAGTTCAAGGCCAGCCCAGGAAACATGGGACTGTACTTCAAAGAACAAAAATATGAACTTCTCAATACAGCACACTATAACTGACAAGAGAGGGACATAGTTGAGGTGACTAAATAAATAATAAATGCTGCCATGGGCTGGACAAGTGTGGTCAAAGGAAATTGTCACCAAGGATGTGATTGAATGGCAGCTTCAGTGAGGTGCAGGTAATGGTACTTGAAAATCAAGCAGTGCAGCAGTTTTAGTTGTATGGGAAATTGAAAGTCAAGGGGCAGGATGGCATAGAGGAGGCAGAGTGAAACATAAGGGGTTTGCAGCTTGCAGGACAGATTTGGAAAGCAGCAGAGTCCCACATCGTGAACTGCAGGATAAGAGATAAAAGAGAAAGTAGCCAAAGCTTTTAATCTTAAAGCACCGCCCACCCCCAGTGACACCACCTAACCCTCCCAGATAGCAGCAAAAAACATGGCCAAGTGTTCAAATGTCTGAGACTATAACAAATATTGCTCATTCAAGTCGCCACAGAAAATGTCCAGCAATAGCTATTTTACCTCAGTATGTGTTCCACTGTACCATTGTGATGTAAAATGAAATTAAAATAATGAGACATCCTTGGAAAGATGTGACATATACATAGGTGTAGGAATGTACTGTGAACTTGATGCAATACTGAAAAATGTCCATAAATCACTAAAGCTTAAAAAAAAAAAAAGCATTTGGCAGAATTGTCTGAATAACTAAGTAGAAGCTCACTCGTCCCTGCCCTCTCTTTCTTTCTGAGATAGCCTCCCTGTCTAGTTCAGAAACTTGTAGCAATACTCCTGTTTCAAGTGCAGGGTTTAGAGGCATGAGCCATCAAGCCCAGCTGGTTGTTTATTTTTAATTAGCTCACCTCCCATTTGCTCTAGTATAAATTATGTTTTCATTTCTTTTTACTTTAATTGGTTGTAAAGTAGAAACTTTAAGCTTATGTAAGGAAGCATCTATCTCCATCCTTTGATGGCCCTGTCTATTGCATCCCTTGTCTATAACAGAATAGCATCAATCCATACTATTGGATACTAATAGCATCCAACTCTTTTGAATATATTGAGGAGAAAAACTAGAAGCATGCTGTTTGCTTCCATATATCATCGGTCTCTGCTGAGAAGAAGCAAGATTTCTCCTGCATTTTATGAACAGACATTTTCAGACATCTTTACCTCTGAGCTGCTAAAAATCACTCTGCTCTTCTACTATTCATTTCTTGGAATGAATAAAATGTTTGACCCATACAGCTTACTATCTAAGAACTATCACACCCTTAAAGTTGTCTAAGCCCTTTCTTCTAATTAACAGTGAAGATCTTTCATAGATAAATGGAAGAAGAGGCCAGGTTGGAATAGAAATTAGTGAGGCACCCTGTTGCTTTATACAAACCCACACACCCACAGGGCTGTGTCCTCCAGAGATGACCTGAATTTACTTCTTTGAAGTTGCACATCATGACATCCCATGGCATGTCTAGAACAAGGTGGGAAGCATTTTAGAGCTTTTTTTTTTTTTTTTTTTTTTTGTGATATCATCTTAGCAACTGTGGCTGATCCTGTCCTAAAAACTAAGGCTGTTCCATCCAATACCCTGATGTTATAGTTATAACCATCAGCGAGATTGGTAGAGTGGGATGCAGTGATGATTTCTCTTGGGAACACAGCAGGTGTGATGTTTTTTACAAACTACGCTTCAGAAAGTACGCATTTCTGTTTCCATTATGTTAGTGGTAGTGGAAACAGTAATGCTTCCTGATGTATTACTGTGATGGCCTTTGTGGCCCTATTGGGTCACTTTCCAGAGGATACCACATGCTGCCTGACCCTTATTCCTGAGGAAATGAATAGGACCTTCATTGACCTCTTGTGGGTAACACAGTTTCTCTAAGAGTGGCAGAAGGAGAAACATAAGAGTAGGATGTTTTTCCAGAAATAACAGCAGAGGGGCTCATCCTGTTATGTAAACTCCTTTTGTCCTTTGTTCTCAGTGTGCTTGGCAGGAGGTTTATTTTTAAAGGGCTTTGTATTCAGAAGAATATGATTTTATGTTTGTTTAAAAAAAAAAGCAAGATAGACCAGGCTCTCTTATTTAGTAGTTGAGAAAAAAAATTAGCATTAACATTACCCTTGGGAATTTTGTGAATGAGTGTCACTTCTGAACTTATCAGTCAACTTTTCCCTTTTTTGCTCATGTGATTAGAACAGCAGTAACCAACGGATGGTTCTCTTAGAGTCAGTCCAATACTTTAGAGACTAGGAAAAAGTAATGTTCAAGTTTTTATAGAAATTAATATTGCCTTTACAAGAGAATTTTTAATGGAGCTTGACTTACATGTTTATTCAGGAAATCTCACTTACTGTTAAGTGTAGTGCATAGTTATTTATAAACATATCAATTTCACTTCCCTGTGAAAAAATTGGTGTTTTACTAAAGCAAATATTCATGTAAGGACTCGTCTAGTAAATCTATACTAATAGTAAAATACACTTATTTTTATTCTTTTATAATCATACCCCCATATATATATATATATATATATATATATATATATATATATATTTGACCATATTCTCCTCTTTTTATCCTCTCATATGCCCTCTTTTCCTCTCACTTAACCACTTCTTTTTCCACATAATTACCCCTACTCCTTTCATGACCTTTTTTGTGTATGTGCCTCATTGCATTTAATTGGGGTTGCCTATTTGAGTGTAGGTCAGGGGCTATTTACTTGACCAAAAGCAATGTACCATTGGCTACACCATTGAGGATTATGACTTCCCCTCCTTCAGCAACCATTAGCTTTTCATAGCTCCACAGGGAGGCATATATCATGTGAGCCCCCCTCTTATCCAAGATGGAGTGTTGACGGGTCCAAACTTTGCAGGTATCCACTGATGATGAGAATTCATGGGCGCAGAAGCCATGTCATGTCTGGAGACCAGCATTTCCCAGCACTGCATTTTATCCTTCAGGTTTAACATTCTTTCTTCTCCCCGACCCCTTTGATGTTGTCTGAGCCTTGGAGTTGGTGATATTGATACCCTGTTTAGAGCTGAATACTCAACAGTCATTTATTCTCAGCACTTTGGACAGTTATAGTCTCCAAATTAACAGTTACTCTGTGGAAACAAAAGCATCCATCACCAAGACTGAGAATAGAACTAATTTGTAAGTATAAAGAAAAATATATAGAAGACATTTTTATAGCATGTTATTTGGAAAAACAAAAGAGGTAGGATCACCCCTTGAACCTCCCCAGTCATGGCGTTTTGACAAGGGTTAAAGTACCCAATATTACTTCCTCCCTTGGAATGGGTCTGAAATTCAACAAGAAAATGGCTGGTTAATGCTATAATAGTAAGGTTTTTAATGTACCATAGACATGTTTTACTACTATGACTGAAGATGAGGTAAATATGTAAATGACCTGATCAAGCAAGGTGCCAAGACAAAGGGACAAAATGGAAGAGTGCTTGTCTGGGAGGGCCACTGGATTGGGGTGTGTGGGGAGGAACCAGCTAGTACAAACATCTGCTTAACTTCTCATTATTCTGGATGATATTCCAAGGAAATAACATTAGCATTGTCTTCATTTATTCCTCATGTCCTCTCATTATACTGCCACATATCAAGTTAATCTTTCAGTTTCCTTCCTTTCTTTCCTTTTCCAATAATGTATCAACCACCTGCCAAGTGTTAGGCATTGTGGTAAGCTTCAAAAGTATGCAAATCAATATAGCAGCTTTCCCTCCCTATGTGGGATGATCATCTTATGGATATAAATGAAGAAAAAAAAATAACATTGCGTGTTCAAAACATAACTCCAAAAAAAGAAAGATGATTAAATAGCCTATAATCTCTGAGCACAGAACTAGGTGTACACAACAATGGACAGTAGCCTCATAGGACACATGAGCGATCAGTTCTGACTGATAGAAAGACATTCACTAAGCAGAGTCTGAATGGAGTCTGCAGGGGTTCATTGACATTCTTCATGGAAGTGTAACTCTATGTTAAACAGGATGTCATCCTAGATATGGCTGTTTTCATCCAATGATGATGATGATGCAATCTTTTTAGAAACTATGTTCTTCTTTTACTTGACAGTGTATCAGTGTAAGTGCCTGTTGTCATTCATGTTCTCACAACTTCTCAAGGTTCTACACACAGTAAATGAATATTTGATGAATGCCCACACATTGGAACATCCAGACCTTGTCCAAGGAATGGTGGACAAGGATCTGGAAAAAAGAGTTTGAAGTACTTTAAGAGACATTAGAGTTACCTACTGATATTATCTACAGGAAGAAAATATTATCGTCCTGGGTAAACCAAACCATCATAATCCCAATCTATAATGTAAGAGGAAGAGACTTGGTACCAAAATTTGACCCGGGATAATGCTATGCTAAGTTAACACAGGAAAGATATTTTAGAGAAGGGAATTAAGTTTGTGTTGATGAGTGTAGATTGCTTAGCATGTCAAGACATAGAGAGTGCCTGGAACTTACATTAACGATAGAGGGAATGGCAGGTTTTTAGTTTTAATTTTTATTTTTTTAGTATTAATTTATTCTTGTTACATCTCAATGGTTATCCCATCCCTTGTGTCCTCCCATTCTTCCCTCCCTCCCCTTTTCCCCTTATTCCCCTCCCCTATGACTGTTCCTAAGGGGGATTACCTCCCCCTGTATATGCTCATAGGGTTTCAAGTCTCTTCTCGGTAACCTGCTGTCCTTCCTCTGAGTGCCACCAGGTCTCCCCCTCCAGGGGACATGGTCAAATGTGAGGCACCAGAGTATGTGAGAAAGTCATATCCCACTCTCTGGGACAGAGGGGAAGACATCTTATTGGGACTCTAGATGAGGGAATGGCAGGTTTTTATAACACATGCTGTATTACAAGACTTTAGTTAGTTTTTTTTAACTTTGAAAATCTTAGAAATAACCATTCTTCTACTGAGGGACACTTAGGCTGTTTCCACTCCCTCAGGAACAGTCATAGGGGAAGAGAATAAGGGGAAAATGGGACGGAGAGAAGAATGGGAGGATACAAGGGATAGGATAACCATTGAGATGTAACAAGAATAAATTAATAAAATATTTAAAAAAAGAAAATCTTAGAAATAAAAATTTTACACAAGAACTTGGTATGTTTCTACTTGTAAGAAAAGGAATCGGCAGTTATTTAGCTTTTTTGCTACTAAGGAGAAATTGGGAAATCAGATCAGAGTCTCTTTCAGGAGACCAGGTGAGGTAAGAATGGGAATAACCTGATAAAGCAAGGTGCTAAGACAAAGAGTCAACTGGGAAGAGAGCTTGTATGGAAGGTCCACTGGGTTGGGGTGTGTGCAGAGGAGCCAGCCAGTGCAAACATCGGTCTAGCCTCCTCATTCCACTTCCTTTTTCTAACTTAACAAATTAGTCAAGCTCATCAATAGGTAAAAGACATATTATATGTTTTAAAGTCTTTATTTTATTTTTTAAAGTATACAAATAGGCATTTCTTGGGATGTATGGCCATGTATATAGATACCTAGAAGCATAGGATAATATTGAAGCTGGGGTTACAAGAAGTTTTGTGTCCTCTGAAAGATAACTTTTGCTTTTCTTTTTTTAAAACCAAATACCCATTTCCTCAGCCCAACATAAAACTTCATATAAGTTCACCATTACTCTTGCACACAAAAATTCACAATATTCTAAAAAATAACGGGGATAGTTTCACCATGTGCATAGCCAAGGAACAATTGGCATTAGATGGGAGTCAGGGTGGTTTTGAATCTATATGGCTCAGGACAGGCTCATATTGTTAAGTGCTTGGTCCCCTGTATGTAGAATAGTGTGGCCTTGCTTGAGGAGGGTGTATAAGGTGAGCGGAGTTTAAAAGTTCTATGCCATTCTTAGCTCTTTCTGCCTCGTGCTAGTGAATCATATGGAAGCTGTCAGCTGCTGCATGGCCTGCCTGTCTGATGTCATGAGCTCTGCCACAACACTCATGGAACCTAACCCTCTGGAACCTTATCCCGAAATCAAAAGTTTCTTTTTATGAAGAAAAAAAGACTGATAAGACTTTCTTTCAACAAATGATCAAAGCTTGGGATGTTACTTAGTGGTAGAGTGCTTACCTAGTGTGCACCAGGCCCTGGCTTTAATTACCAGGACCATGGAAACTAAGGCCTTTAACAAAAGAAAATATACCCAGAATGACTAGCTTTGGGAATAGCCATCCTGATTTCAAATCTATCTTTATAACATTTTCTGTCGTCACTAGTGTTCTCAGACATTTGGACATTTCTTGAGCATATTTCTCCTGAAGGGACAGGGGATAGAAGAAAAATGAACTTTGCATTGTGCTAAGTATCTAGTTTATTCCATAATGCTTTGGTTAAGATATTGATATATCTTTCTGATACATATGATAAAGACAAGTTTATATCTTCAAATTCTTTAAAAATAACTTAGCTATAAATTAGAAAAAACAATGGCAAACAAGAAAATAACTATCCTCAGGTCTAATTAAATTGCTTCTCTGATCTGAAAAAAAAAAAGCTTTCTGAACTGGAGTAAAAAATGTTTTTTATTTGTTTTACTAATTACAGCTTTTTGGCCTGACTTCACTGATTTGGGATCAGGGACTCAGGTACGCAGCATGTTGCTTATGATGCCCTATCGTGGCAAATTAGATCCTTTTGACATCATAGCTCTCTGGTCTCAGGGTATGACAACGTCTTTCAGGCAGGGGTATACAAGAACTAACTCAACTCCACAGCTGCATTCATGGAAGGCTGGTCATTATCAACAATATCTTCAGAGAATTTCCCTTCCTTGTCCCAAATCTGATTCCAATCTGAAACATCGCAAGGAGACAGATGTAGTCTTTAGTATGCAATAGTTTGGTTTAGATGAGTTTTCAGAGACTATACTTTATCCTTGTAAGAATCAGTGTTTTGGTACTGCAAGGATTTGTGCACCAACATCTCCAAGGAGAATGACCAAGGAAAGATGGAGGCTACAGGGAAGATGAGTCTGATAGTTTGTCTTGCCCACATTCCTTAGCATGTGGCCCACAGCATGCTCTAAATTACTAAATTATCTTCATTAATTTCAGGGATGTTACCGTGTAAGTGATGAACTAGTATTCT
Organism: Acomys russatus; assembly: GCF_903995435.1. NCBI lineage: Eukaryota > Metazoa > Chordata > Mammalia > Rodentia > Muridae > Acomys > Acomys russatus. Next base: position 57,080,941 of record NC_067144.1, read on the forward strand.
TGTTTTGAGCATAGGCTGCCTTCAGTGGCTCCCTGTGACTATCCTATAGCAGACAACATTAGTTTCTTAGTATACCTCTAACTTATTTTCCTCAACTGAACTTGTTACTACTCAGCCTTCCTGTATCTATGTCTGAATCCAAGCAAATTTAGTCATGCAATAGCTACAGGGATGTCCTGAGAGTGTAGTCTATAGATATTGAGGTAGGGTACGGACTCTCAGCATCTTATATGTGATCTGAGACAAAGTGCATAAGGACATCAGTTCCCACCTGGCATCATAAAGATTTCCCTTTGAAGCAGGTCATATTTGCCCTTTCAGCAACTTCTTTCAGGTTCAGAGTTCAGCTCTCCCTCTCTCTGCACAGTCCTGGAAGCACGCGAAGTTGCTTCATAGTGTCAAAATTTGCTCATCCTCCTGCACTGCACAGACGCCTTTAGTTTCTTCTGTCTGATTCAGCCTCTGCCATGGACTTCAGTTCAATTCTACTCCATTTCCTGTACGCTTCTTCGAAGGCTCCACTTTCTAGCAACACAACTCGGAGTCACCAACCTTCACGCATTCTGAGTCCAGGAGGCCTGCTTCCGCTTTCTTCCCAGCTCAGCTCTCATTCTCATCTGAATCAACTCCTTCATCTTATCCTCTTCCTCTCCTCATATTCAGATTTTCAAATTTGTTTTCTGATTTTACCCCTTTAAATAGCATCACCCAGGCAACTTGTCTTATATATTTTTGTCAGAACAGTTGTCTGACCAGGTGGTCTTGGATCACCTAATGTAACTCAATACTCAAGTCTTCATATACTGCTTTAATGTGACGTGTCTGTGTTTACATGCTTGCTTTCTTTTTCTTTGCATCTCCTGTTCTTTTGAAAAGGCAACTTCCCCAAGACCCCACTTTTCACTACTCTAACACATGCTTGAGCTACAGTCTGACCCTGTCTTGCTTTCCCTTTGCTGTCAGTTCCCTTGAGACCCAAACAGACAGTGAAAGTTTCAGACATGAGTTATTTTAGATGGTCTTGGAAAATCTAATTAAGGGTCAAAGCAGTGCATGCTGGGGAGAAGCATTTGTCACTGACTGAAAGAGATGACTCTTGCCATATGCTCACAGAGGAGAAACAAAGGCCAAATGCATAAAGCAATATGGTTTTATATGTGCACTTACCATTCTTCCTAAAGACCTTAGTAATGGGGTAAAAGTAATGGAATTTTTTCTATCAGGTTTTTGAATGAGTCATTGAAATTATTGATTGACCAAATATTGGAATGTAAATAACTAAAAATAAGTTGAAAGTTTTAAGATGTAAGATTAAATATTTTTTAGAATAATCAAGATACCTGAAGTCGTAAATAGCCTGCTTCTCCTATTGCTGGATGCCTTTCTTTTACTAAAATATATTCAATTTTGAAAATATTATAAATAAATAGAAAATCAAAAACAAATAATTGTGGCCACACTGATACTGTTGGCTATGGATAATTTTGATGCTTGATTGTTTTTAATAGAGACACTGCCTTCGGAGCTGGAGTGATGGCTCAGGGTAAGGGCTCTCTCTGCTCCTGCAGAAGGCCTGAGTTTGCTTCCACATGCCCATGTCCATCAACTCATAACTGCTTGTAACTCTGGGGTATCCAACATCCTCTTATGTACTTCATGAGTATTTGAACTCAACAGTCCAAATAACTATGCATGCGTGCGCACGCGCCCGCGCGCGCGCGCACACACACACACACACACACACACACACACACACGCACACGCACACATCAATTTTAAAGATGACCATTCATTTTTAATGCATATAATGAAGGTGATTTATAAGACAGAAGAATTTGTACCCTACAACCAAAAACCCTTATATTTTTCTCAAAATCTAATGACATTATTTTATTTGCCATACACTAGCTCATGAGGCATTTCAATGAGTACAAATCATGTGTGTCTATGCCTGCTCTTTAACCTTGATGAAATAATCTTGAGCACTGGTTAAATGTCACTTAACAAAGCACACAATCACCTAGAGTTAAAATAATGATAGAGAATTAAAACCTACACAATTTTAAACCAAAGGAAAAAATAAAACTCTGTTTATAGATTGTTTAGAAAGTAATAATGATGCCATAGACAAGACCCAGTTGCTGTCACCTCTGTGTGAGGCTAGGTCTGGAAAAGCTCCATTTATGTAGAGCAGTAAGAGGCAGAAGAGACGCCTTGGTGGTTAAGGGGTCCTGCTGCTTTTTCCGAAGACCTGAGTTGGGTTCCCAGCATCCACATTCGGAAGCTCATAACCACCTGTAACTCCTGCTCAGAGTGACCCAATGTCCTCTTCTGGCCACTGAGAGCACTGCAATCACAAGCCCGCATAGAGAGGCATAAATAAAACTTTAAAAATACGTTTCTTTTAGAAGTACGGTTGGTGATATGGTGCAGCCGATAGAATGCTTGCCCAGCATGCTAGAAGCCATAGGTTGATCTCCAGCATGACATCAATGAGGTTTGGTGGTAAATACCTGTAAGCCTAACACTGGGAAAGGAAGGGAAGAAGCAGGAGGATTACAGGTTCAAAGTTATTCTCAGCTACATAGTAATGAGTTCCAGACAACCTGGTATCCTGTTCAAGGCCCACAGTACACCCTGTCCTCAAAACAAAAACCTCTCTCTCTCTCTCTCTCTCTCTCTCTCTCTCATTGTTTAGGACAAATGTACTAAAGAAACATCCAGACATTGCCTCTCTAAAACACATAACAAAATAGTCAGATTTTCACAAATATAACCAAGAGAGGAAAAGGTAAAACTACTAATATATCTTTCCATTTAAAGTTTTGTACTTCTTAAGAAAGTTTTAGCAATTTACATTTTCTTGAGGTCCTTAATTTGAACCAATGAAGGTGAACATTTATTAACATAGATGTTTTATAGAATTTTCTAATTGCTGTATCTCTTCTAAAAGATGGTCATTTACAGCCTACAGACTGGGAAAAGATCTTCACCAACCCTACATCTGACAAAGGTCTGATATCCAAAATATATAAAGAACTCAAGAAACTAAACACCACCAAACCAAATAACCCAATTGAGAAATGGGACTTGGAACTAAACAGAGAATTCTAAACAGAGGAATATCAAATGGCTGAGAAACACTTAAAGAAATGCTCAACCCCCTTAGTCATCAGGAAAATGCAAATCAAAACAACTGGGAGAATGGCTAAGATAAATAATTCAAGTGACACCACATGCTGGCGAGGATGTGGGGAGAGAGGAACACTCCTTCATGCTGGTGGGAATGCAAACTAGTATAGCCACTTTGGAAATCTATCTGGCGCTATCTCAGAAAACTGGGAATAAGGCTTCCTCAAGACCCAGCTATTCCACTCCTTGGAATATACCCAGAAGAAGCTCCAGCACACAACAAGAAAATTTGCTCAACCATGTTCATAGCAGCCTTATTCATAATAGCCAGAACCTGGAAACAGCCTAAGTGTCCCTCAGTAGAAGAATGGATAAAGAAACTGTGGTACATTTACACTATGGAATACTACTCAGCTATAAAAAACAAGGAATTCCCAAAATTTGTGGACAAATGGATTGAGCTAGAAATGATCATAATGAGTGAGTTAACCCAGAAGCAGAAAGACTCAAATGGTATATACTCACTTATATCTGCATAGTAGCCCAAGGGACATGTCCCATGAAAGTCTTCACTAACCAGGAAACTGGGACAGAGGGGAGGACATCCTATTGGGACTCTAGATGAGAGAAGCATGGGAGAATGGCAAAGTTGAAGGATCCAGAGGATCCTAGAAACCTACAAGTAGAACATTATGATAGGCAGATTTGGGCCCAGGGGTCCTGCTCAAACTATGGTGCCAGCCGAGGACAATACAGGCCGTAAACTTCAAACCCCTACCCAGATCTAGCCAATGGACAGGATAATCTCCACAGTTGAGTGGAGAGTGGGGTCTGACTTTCACATGTACTCCGGTGCCTCATATTTGACCATGTCCCCTGAATGGGGAGACCTGGGGGCACTCAGAGGAAGGATAGCAGGCTACCAAGAAGAGACTTGATATCCTATGAGCATATACAAGGGGAGGAAATCCCCCTCAGTCACAGTCATAGGGGAGGGGAGTAAGGAGAAAATGGGAGGGAGGGAGGAATGGGAGGATACAAAGGAGGGGATAGCCATTGAGATGTAATATGAATAAATTAATAAAATAAAATAAAAAAGATGGTCATTTAAAACTGGGACTTATAAAATATCTGTAGTTTTTCTTACTTTACTTAGCTATCATTTAAATCTTATAAAATTTTAAATGATTTTTATTAACTATTTTTGCACATACATTTACATTACTACATATATATGTATACATAATAAACTATAGCAATAAGAACGACGAAAAAATTCGAATTTGATTTTAGTTATTTTCATTATGAAAGTGCACTTTATTTGTGTTTCCACCATATTTACTTCTGTATTTTATTTTTTCCTGATTTAACAGCTTAAAACGATATCACCCAGGCAATATTGCCATCCAATTATCTGGTTTTATTCTTTTTATTAAAGACTTATTACTCTTATTGAGCATGTGTGTAAGTGTAGTGTGAAAATGTGTGTGTGTGTGTGAGAGAGAGAGAGAGACAGAGAGACAGAGAGACAGAGACAGAGAGACAGAGAGACAGAGACAGAGACAGAGAGACAGAGAGACAGAGAGAGCTCTGTTCGGACACTTGCATAGCACAACACGTGTAAGTCAATCAGTGGCCAACTCCATAGAGTCAGTCCTTTCCCTCAGGTGCCACTTGGGTTCTGGGGATTGAACTCAGGTCATCAGGCCTCATTGAAAGCACATCTACCTACTGAGCCATATCCCTTTCACAAATCTTTGTTCTTTTTTTTTTTTTTTTTTTTTTTTTAAGAAAAACCCTTAAATTTTCCTATGGAATAGGATGCATGCCTTCATGAATGTTAAAATGCCTACTTTCATCTATGTAATTGATGACATGTATTTATTGCTACCCTTTTGACAGTATTCATATCCAATTTTTGCAATGTTTTACATAGGCTTTTATTTTATATTTGTTCTCTATTTGTTTGGCTTTGGATTACATTGCATCTGTCTAATATTGTGCTGACAATCAGTATGTGCCATGTCCCAATTATCCGCTGCTAGCTGAATAAATCTCAGGACAGTCCTGTTAGCTGAGACACTCTGGCTTGAGACTGGGAAGTATCTATATGGTCTAACTGGTCCCTACTGTAGGTAGCCTATATCCCCAACTTTGTTTTACAGTATTGAGAACGGAAGCTCATATGTATGTGACCCTTCTTCTTCCTCTCTCTGCTACCATGAATATCACCAAGATTGAACCCCTAATAGCAAGCAGGTAAAAATAATGGCATGAAGATCATACGCAACCAAGAAGCTAGCGCCGTCTATTGACAATGTATGAACAATAACCTAAGATTGTGCCAGAACTGATTTGTGCATCTGAATATAATTGGTCGAGAAGTGTACAGAAACGTCCTTGACTTTTGGATGCATGCGATAGATATCCTATTGGTCTCCCTACTGTAATGTTATCAGTTTTACATGGGTGGCAGAGGCTAGGATGTATCTCAGTGGTAATAAGCTTATTTTTCAGAAGCAATGTATGTATATGATCCCTGAGACAGTGGAAAGAAATGAAAAATTAAAATTAAGAGTAGCAATGAGAATTCTGAATCCGTCTTTGCCTTTGGGGTTCTTGCTTGTTCTCTAGTTCTCTGTAGGTATCTTAACAAAATGTTGACTGAATCTGACTAATGGTTATGCATTGCTCATCACTTGTCATAAAATCTGGAATATTTTGATTTTTGCAGGCATGATACAAACCACAGGTTTTGTTTGTGTCAACCAAGCATTCTACTATGGAGCTACCCCTCAACTCCTAGAAATTTATTGTATTATTTTCTTAAACATTTTATTTTATTTCTTTTCTTTTCCATGAAAAAGTGACTATCTTCTAAACATTTTGTTAGGGACAGTATATGTAGATAAATAATATAATTAGTATAGAAATTAACACACACTTTATGGTTAATATCTTGTTTTATAATTCTTATGACTTATACCTATATAACTTCATATTAGCACCTTGGAGGTTATTAATTTGAATCATTAATTGGAATTAATTAATGTATTCTAAATTTGTACTTCTAAATATGCAAGGTAGTGTTTGCATGGTAAAATTACTTGGGCAATTGAGATAATTCTCAAATTAAATGAATTTAGCAGAACACAATCTACCACGTTTGATTAGCTATTCAGAGCATCTACAGTAGCATACTTTTTCCTCATAAAGTAAAGATGGGAGTTGGTGTGAAGCAAGCTGACAAACTCATTTTAACAGTGTCCTGGTACTGATATTTTCCAAATAATACCAGACTTCAGGAAAGGGGATTATTTTCATAACCTATGTGTAATTCAAAAATATCTATGGCCACATAAAAACTTGCAAACTGGTCATAAAAACTACATCATAGCCTGGGAAATCATCATGGCCTGTTCGAGGGCTGGATTATGTTTTCTCCTTTGTATGGGTTATGAGTGACCTTTCTGAACCTATTAGAAAATACTTCATGTACGTAGAAATTTTGTTACAATAAGAGCCAGATCTTGAAAGGAGATGACTGTAGGCAACTGAAGGATAAGGCTAGATGCCTTTGTTGACTCTTAAATTAGCTGTAAATCTTGAGTGAAGGAAATGAGAAAACAATGAAAGTGTAACCTGGAATATGGGATATTGTTGAAGTGTGGCAACCTCGGTGGCCTTGAGAGCCTTCCAACACTACTTAGGTTCTTGATTTTCACTATGTCTAGTAGTATGAATATTTTTCAATGATGTTCAATTTCAGTATGCAAAATATACATGGATTCACTGAAAGGTATCAAATATGTTTTATCCTTTGTTTTTTAAAATGTATTCAAAGGCACTATACAGATCTATTGATGACTTCATGTTTTATATTTGAGAGAGCCGAAACCCCAATTTTCTGTGCTAAATCCCACCTAGAGCTAACTTTAATACTTATACCTCTTTGTTTCTGGATTTCCATAGCTTATGCTCTATTAGAAAGTGTTATTTAGTTGCTAATTTTGTGACTTGTTCCTTTTAGTTTGCATTTTATTTCTATCAGATAATGCCTAATTGAAGCTAATTTAATTTGTCAAGCAAAGGATGGTGAGATGGACGAAAGTACAACATCCATAGATATTACCCAGGCAGCACTGAATAGGATGGTGCCTTAAGTGCCCGTGGAGCCACTTTGTAAATGGGATGGAGGATGAATGTTGGGCATCTATCTCTGTTTCTGAGTGACAGCTACTTGGAGAGAGAGGGGTGTCTAATACAGTCACTGTAACAACATGAGCTATTTAATTGGGTTGAATCATTCACAAGAGATGGTTTACTTTGAAGTACAGTCACTTGATATTTCCTTGTCATAACTTTGATAGCAATGATAACTATTCTTGTAAAGCATTTTTGACAAATATGAAAACTTAATGTATAGAATGCGGATATAAGTTCACAAATATTGCATTTTTCCTTAGTGCCTCATAGATTTTCTTATGGATTCTCAGTTAAAATGTACTAAAGGGGAGATGTACTCTTCTGAACCAGAGGAAATTATAATTAGTATAGTTCTGAAATTAAAGCAACTTGTGAAGTTAATTTTGCATGGAATCTCATCAGGGGTTATCATAACTATGCCCAGGTCCTCACAGTGAAGTAATTTCCTTAGGCACTAAGAACTTTATTTATAGTTGAATTTTGCATTAAAAATTTAAAAATCTAAAGTAAAACCTTAATACCCAGGTGATATAAGGAACATATGTAATGGTAATCACATGATTGTCTATATGTGCTCCTTTGTCATTTGCACATCCCCAGGCATATAATATCAAGGATATGTGTCACTGCTCTGTGCAAAATGCTGCTTGCCCTAATGGGAAAAGATATTGTTTTGAATTCAATTGAATTAAGCAATACAAACTCAGAAAGGACATTTGAAGCTTACCTTTGGTTTCCTTTACATCTTCAGCACATTTGCTATTAAAATATTTCTAGATTTCAGTGTCTGCTTGGCTTTGGTTATCTAAGCTGTAGTAAGTAGCCTTGGGACCCCTAAAGGCACACCCCACACACTTATGCTGTGTGACCTCAGGTCACAAGTAATGGCTGCAAGCTAATTGATTGAGAAAGGCTTGTCTGGCAGGGCCCCTTTGCGTCCTGCCTGTACATTCCGAAGTTCTGCGAAAAGAGGCACTAGCCGCTCAGCCACGCAAGGCAGGAAAACAGAGGAAGTTTTTGCATTCTGATTACAGCCTGAGTTCCCTGTAGTGAGCTTGCTTCTCTCCACCCACTTCTCACCAAGAACTCTTTAAATTTAGGGCGGACGGCTTAAAGCTAGAACCTACAGCCTCACCTGCAAAGTGTGCTGCGTACTCATTGAACTGAAAGGCCAAATCACCTATGTGAGGCGGTGGGAGCCATATGGAAATTATATTAGGACTTCGGCAAAGTGCACAGCTGCAGCACGCAGAAGGCAGCACTCAGGCTGCCGGGCAAGTGGACCAGCTCGTGGACGGGGCCTCTGGGTGGCAGCTCCGGCCTTTTGGTTGTTGGACAACTATAGTCAAAATTGAAATGGAACAGGGAGCAGGAAAAGCACACTCTTACTCTACGCAACTGTTGCTTTCACATGGTGAGTGCAGATTTAAGATGTTACTCAAATGGTCTTTCTGTGTTGTCATAAAAGCTAAGAATCTGTTAGGCTTTGGCGGGGGGCGGGGGGGAGAGAAACAAAGCAGCAAGAAGACCTAGAAATTCTGAAGTTACGGGGCTCACCATCTGAAAAGGGGGTTACAGGACTTATACCGTCCTGTCTGTTCTTTTTTTTTCTTCCAGTTCTTCTTTTGTTTAAGTCCTGCTTTTCTGCAACCAGAGTCAATATTGATTTAAGCAAATCATGTGTGTGAAGGATAAGGAAGAAACGAGAGACAGGATATGTATAAACATTTCATTTAGTGCAGCTTCTGTGTCACTCGGCAATGGCTTCATGTTTTGCTGCCTTATCTCAGGAATATGCAGTCTAGACATATGGAGCGAGCTTTGTGTAAGCGATCCTGGCCAGGGGGAAGGGTCAGGGGCCCGGCTTAGCTGACTGCCAGCCAGCAAAACTTGCTGGTGTGCCCTCTGATTTTTAATGTGAAATAGGAAATATAGTACATCTTTACACACTGAAAAGTAACTGTGCTTTGTTTTCCCTAGTCTCTTTCCGGTGGTTTCTGTGTGTTTATTCCCCGGAAAGGATTCTTTAAAAGTCCTTTGAGTAGCAGCGTGCAAACTTCTTTTGTCCCTGCAGGTCGTGTTTGCTCACACAGTGTGGTAGAACCTTTGCAGACATTTCTTTCTGAAGAAGCGTGTTGAAATTACGCTGAGCACTTTTTGTTTCAGTGCAAACATCTTGGAAGTTAGTAAGCTTGTGATTTCTGAAACTAAACCAACCAAGCAAAACGACAACATCAGAATATAAGCTGAGATGAATCCCTAGTTTGGTCATACCTAAATCCTATTTTAAATGTGTTTTGTTGTTGTCGTTTAAAGAAAATCTCAGCATGCAAGCATGGCTAGAAATATGGGCAGAAGTGCCCTATTCTTCGTACCCCAAAGCCCCGTGTTCAGATTACATTTGCAGCAAGTTTTAAAACATAACTGCTGCTGCTCATTTCGTTAGTAAATCTGTCTTCACTGCCACAATGTTTGTAATTGATACTATCAAAAAAGATAAAATACAGGATGTATTGTCCATTTGCTGATTTGATGAGGTTTTCAGGCTTGTTACTCACACTCATTTAAACATTTGACAAAGCAGAGAGATAATGCCGTTTTCTCTACTTGTTTTAAGCACAGAATTTACATGGAGACAACTTCCTTTTATCTGGAGCTGTCTCCTTTCTGTTTGCTAAAAGAAATCAATAAACTGAAAAAACAGGCAGTATGAAGCTACAGACCAGCAATGAAAGGACAGGGAGCATTTAAGAGTGTCAGAATGTGATTTCACTTACAAGGCGGTTCTGAAGGCATTGCTTAGCTACACTTGTGCAAACTTTACGGAAACCTGTTAGCCGCCGGCAGAGCTAAGTCCCAGGCCTGCATTTTGTACAGAGATTACGCACAACAAGGACAAGTTAGTTCTCTGCTGTGACCCGAGCTGCACTATGAAAGCGAAATAGTGTGGACACATTCTTTCCTGAGAGGTAAAAGTTCATTATGTCTTTGCTACCTGTTACAGTCATCCTTTCATTCCCATGCTCACAGGCCCTGTCTGTTCCTGAGGCCAGGAAGGGATTTTTTCTTAAAGAGAGAAAAAACAATGATTTTTCCTTTACATGTTTGTAAAAATTATGTTCTTACCCCCAAAGCACCTAAAATGCATCTTAGAAGGCCTTTTGTTAAGTCAACATGAGCAGCAAGAATATTTATACATTGTTTCGAAAGCCTTGAATGTACGCTGGTAAATAAAGCAAAAGTCTATCTAAGAATTTATGAAAAATATGAACATTTTGAGGATTATTATTGAAAACATGTACTCCTTAGTATTCCCCCAAACCAATTTTAAAACTAGACAAACAAGGCAACTTTGTTGTTGTTATTACATTATTATTATTTTGACATAGCTCAGAAAGATGGGGGTTCCCTAGAGAAGTATATGTGTTGCAAGGAACTAAAGATAGAAAAGGGTGCTTAGAGTTAAGATTTAATTCTAAATTTTTATCTTTTATCAGTGCTGGTCATATTTATGTATTGGTGAACTATAGAGAAATGTTTTAAAAATTAAAATAAACCACAATCTGATTTTAATTCTGTGTTTTTAAGAAGATATATTTTTAATGCTTATCTGCTCTTGATGTTCTCGTGTTTTCTTCAGCCAATAGGAAACAGTAGGTATATGTTCAATAGTCATATCTCTTATTTGCATAAAGAAAACATACATGTGTACACCCTGTGGACAGAACTCATGTCTTGTGTACATGCTTCTAACATGTTAAAGCAGCATCCTCCTGTCGAATGCCACGATTAAATTTATTCTTTGGTAGATTAGAATCTGCACAAGAATAATAGAGAATAAATACCAAATAAATACAGAAAACACACAAAAAAAATCTTCTAATACTGCTAAATAAAATAAAGGGGAAATGGTGCTTTACCAAAGATCTGAAGGGGCTTGTTGCAGACTGTATAAAAAATGGTTGGTGGTCACTTTACAGGCATATTTCCTCCATGTTGGTGGCTAACTGTCCCATACACCAAAGCAGAGTGTGTGTTCCTCGTAGTGCTTGAGCTCATGAGTTCACATAAAGGGTTCTAGAGTGAACTGGACATAGCCTGGCATTATCAACCACTGCCTCCATTTTATGGTCACTAAATTTCAGGATCCTTCTAGAACCTTGTAGCAGTAGACATCTGTAGCAGAAGTTAACCTGAATCTACACTGATGAGGAAGGTATCGTATTGCTATATTTGTATTTCAGTTGAACTGCACAATTTATTGTAAAGATGACTTATCCCACCCACATTATGGATTCTCGCAAGTCTGTTCTCAGAGAACAGTGGGATTTATTACTTTTCTTTACGTGAGCATGGAGCATCTTCACCTTCATAGATACTTTGGTCTTTAGGATTCTAGTCTTTTGTAAGAAATAGAAAACTTGAGGGTTTTTCTTTTCAAATACTCTTCCTTCTAATATTAACTTCCAACTCCTTGTGCAACTCTATAGTAATATACACCAAAATTCCATGCGGCAGCATACAAAATTCTGAAGTTCTCCTTCATCTTCTTTTACATATCTATTTGTGCTAAACATTGGGTAGATTATGCAGCGATATCTTCCAATTTGCTAATTCCTTTTCTGACCACGTCCACTATGTAAAATACGTAGAATGTATTTCAACTACCGTTTTCTTTTGGGGGGATTCAAATAGGTTCTTTTCTATGAACAATGTTTGTTTTGTTACTTGCACCTTTACTCATGTTATTTATTACATTGTCTCTTTGAGGATCCTACTATGCTTATCTTGAAGCCTTTCCAAAGGGGCTCTGCTAATGACAAGATGTGATGCAGATTGATTTACATTCAGAATTTTAAAATTTTTTTTATTAATTTATTCCTGTTACAGCTCAATGGTTATCCCATCCCCTGTATCCTCCCATTCTTCCCTCCCTCCCATTTTCCCATTATTCCCCTCCCCTATGACTGTTCCTGAGGGGGATTACCTCCCCCTGTATATGCTCATAGGGTATCAAATCTCTTCTCGGTAACCTGCTGTCCTTCCTCTGAGTGCCACCAGGTCTCCCCCTCCAGGGGACATGGTCAAATGTGAGGCAACAGATTACATGAGAAAGTCATATCCCACTCTCCACTCAACTGTGGAGAATGTTCTGACCACTGGCTAGATCTGGGTCGGGGTCTAACGTTTACTGCCTGTGTTGTCCTTGGCTGGTGCCTTAGTTTGAGCGGAACCCCTGGGCCCAAATCTGCCTATCATAATATTCTACTTGTAGGTTTTCCTTGGAATATACCCAGAAGATGCTCCAGCACACAACAAGAAAATTTGCTCAACCATGTTCATAGCAGCCTTATTCACAATAGCCAGAACATGGAAACAGCCTAAGTGTCCATCAGTAGAAGAATGGATAAAGAAACACTTGTGCTACATATACACTATGGAAATACACTCAACTATTAAAAACAAGGGATTCCCAAAATTTGTGGAACAAATGGATTGAGCTAGAAATGATCATAATGAGTGAGTTCACCCAGAAGGCAGAAAGACTCAAATGATATATACTCACTTTATATCTGCATACAGCCCAAGGGGCCTGTCCCCACGAAAGCCTTCACTTACCAGGAAACTGGGACAGAGGAGAGGACATCCTATTGGGACTCTAGATGAGAGAAGCATGGGAGAATAGCAAAGTTGAAGGATCCAGAGGGTCCTAGAAACCTACAAGTAGAACATTATCATAGGCAGATTTGGGCCCAGGGGTCACACTCAAACTAAGGCACCAGCCAAGGACAATACATTCAGAATTTTAGATGCACCAAGATAGGAAAGATGTTTTCTTCAAGGCTGTTTTATACAAATAGCCAAAACACTAAGAATGCAGCATTTATATAATTCTTGATTGTGCCATGGTTCTTCTTGCTATAGGTAGTTTATTGTATATATGTGTAATAATACAAAAGTATTTGTAAAAAATAAGAAAAAATGTTTAATTAAAATTTTTTAAAAATCAAGAGTCTATATGTTTGTACAGGCAGGACAAAGGACAACATTGGGTGTCTTTCTGTATCATTCCATACCACAGTTTTTGAGAGAGTCTTTTAATAAACTTGGAGCTAGCTCTCTAACCTGCTAGAGTCTTAGACAGGCAAACTCCCAGGATCCTCTACCAGCACTGGGATTACAAGCACGAGGCCCAGATTTATATTTGACCACTGTCCATACAAACCCCCTCATATCATCAAACTTTTGAAACAAGTGTTTTACTAAGGTGCCCCTTCTCCAGCCCCTAACCTGTGCAATGTAGTTTCCTTGAAAGTATGTGGAGTTGCTTGTATTTCATTCCAGTGATCAGCTAGTGATCTGTAGTTCACTTGTAGTTTATATTTTGGTCCTGTTTTTGAGCATCACTTTAATTTCATTGTATAATTTGAAATTTATCTGTTATTGAAATACTGCATATTTCAGATCATAAGATGCACTTTCCCCCCCAAAAAAATTGGGAGCAGGCATTAGGGTGCGCCTTATGGTCTGATTGCTGTTGTTACTGTTTTTCTTGTTTTACTGACCTAAAAACTGGGTGCATCTTATGGTCAGGTGTGTCTTATAGTCCGAAAAATATGGTATGTTGGAAGCAAAGGGAAAGGGTTCTTGTCATGCAATCTTGGCAAGATTTTCCTGAACTGTGGTCTTTGGAATCAGAGCACAAGTTCAAATTCTCACTCATGAATGTTATCACTTTAGACACAGCCTTATATGTATTAAATGCCTCTATTTGTTCGCATAAAAACTATCAGTTGAGACAAAAAATTATTTCCAAAAAAAAGTATCAGTTGAGCTGCTTATCTCATATGGCTGTTGTAAGCATTGATCTAAGATCTCATTAATTCTGTACTTGTCTATACTAGATGTGTACATTTCAGTAGGGAAAAACAACAAAAATCTAAACTTAAGCCAGTGTTACCTACAGTGTAATAAATCCCTGGCAGGCAGAACGTAAACCAGCTTGACTCTTCTATTCTGCATGAGTACACATAAGCACTTATGATAGCTAACGAAATTTCCAGTGAATACTGGGTTCCATATTTAATAGCTGTTTGTTTCTGCATGCTGTTACACTACCCACAAAACTTAGTAAAATTAAGTGAATGTTACTCAGAAAATCTCAGTGAATCAAAAGAATGTTCAGATTACCTCAGACATTTTTTTTACTGCCCTGAAGTTATTTTTCTTGTTTGGGTTTTGTAGTTCTTTGTAAGTTCTGGGTATTAGCTTTTGTCTGAAGTAAATGATAAAGATTGTCTCCAATATTGTGGGATGGCAGTTTCTTCTGCTGCCATTTTCTTTGCTGTGTAGAGATTTTTATTTGTGTAGGCTCAATTATTGATTCTTGGGGCAAGTCCATGTGTTGGAGTTTTATTCAGAATATTCTTGCCTATACCTACACATTAATTTCTTTTTAGGCCACTTCTAAATTGCTTGTTAATTTTATACATGCATACACTGTATTTTGATCAAATGTTCAGCCATTCCTTCTCCTACAGTTCTTTCCCTATCCACTATATCACTTTTCTTTTCTTTTTTGAATATTTTATTAATTTATTCATATTACATCTCATTTGTTAGCCCATCCCTTATATCCTCCCATTCCTCTCTCCCTCCCATTTCCCCCTTACTCCCTTCCCCTATGACTGTGACTGAGCGGGATTACCTCCCCCTGTATATGCTCATAGGGTATCGAGTCTCTTCTTGGTGACCTGTTATCTTTCCTCTGAGTGCCACCAGGTCTCCCCATCAAGAGGACATGGTCAAAAATGGGACACAAGAGTTCATGTGAACGTCAGTCCTCCCTCTCCACTCAACGATTGAGAATGTCCTGTCCATTGGCTAGGTCTGCACAGAGGTTTGAAGTTTACTGCCCGTATTTTCCTTGGCTGTTGCTGTAGTTTGAGCAGGACCCCAGGACCCAGATCTGCTCATCATAATGTTCTTCTTGTAGGTTTCCAGGACCTTCTGGATCCTTCTATTTCTCCATCCTCCCATGCTTCTCTCACCTAAAGTCCCAATAGGATGCCCTCCCCTCTGACCAACTTTCCTGGTAAGGAAAGTCTTTCATGGGACATGCCCCTTGCGCTAGTGTCTCTATATAAGTGAGTGTATACTATTTGTCTCTTTTTGCTTCTGGGTGAACTCACTCATTATGATAATTTCTAGTTCAATCCATTTGTCCACAAATTTCTGGAATTCCTTGTTTTTAAAGCTGAATAGTATTCCATAGTGTAAATGCACCACAGTTTCTTTACCCATTCTTCTACTGAGAGACACTTAGGCTGTTTTCATGTTCTGGCTATTATGAATAAGGCAG
The DNA here is from genome assembly GCF_903995435.1 of Acomys russatus. Taxonomy (NCBI): domain Eukaryota; kingdom Metazoa; phylum Chordata; class Mammalia; order Rodentia; family Muridae; genus Acomys; species Acomys russatus. The sequence goes on from NC_067144.1 coordinate 57,096,641, forward strand.
CTATATCAAATGGCTGAGAAACACCATATCACTTTCTCTCCCAACTTTATGTATTTTTTATTTATACACACCAAATATACTAAGTGCTCCCTGAGTGTCCATCAATTGGAGCATAGGTTGACTCTTAAGGAATGCATCTATGAACAAAACTAACTGTCTGTGCCCAGCATCTACCAACTGATAAAAGCTCCTTGGCTAGGAATGGCATCTCATGAGCTCCTCCCCCAACCATGTTGGGATTTTGACTGGCTTGATGTTGCACATGTCTTATGCATGTAGTCATAGTTTGTGTGAGTTCATGTATGCAATAGTATTGTGTCCAGAAAATACCATTTCATTATAGACATTCAAATTTTGAGTTTTTGCAATCTTCCTGCCTCTCTACCTCTATGACTCCTGAGCCTTAGGAGAATGGGTATGATTAGTATGTCCCATCTAAGAGTGAGTATTCCATAGTTTCTATTTCTCTTCACGTTGGTCAGTTTGAGGTATCTGTAATAATCATATATATGACATAAAAAAGGCTTCTCTGATGAGGGCTCAAAGATGCACTAAAGGGAAGAGATGCACTTTGGGTAAAAAGACAGGAATGTAGTGAGATGTTTACTGCTGTGTCTATTTAGTATAAAAATAGTGTGAATTCTCCTCTACAGTTTATGGCTTAGCGAGCCATAGAGTTTTGCCTAGTTAAACTTATTTGGAATGGATCCCAACTCACACAGCAGTACTTAAATCCAATTAAAAAGTATGTGGTAACATTTCTGCCACTACTATTCCACTGTGCATAGACCCTTGCTATTATAGGATGAAGAGATCACAGTGGAAAGACCGTTGATTACTTTTTTTCCCAAGCAGTTTACATAGACATGTCCAGAATTCTGAAAGATAGATATCCAGTATGAATAAAGACTCCAAATAAGTATATTTGATTTCCCTATGTCAAATTATACAAGTGTGTGGTGTTTTCCACAGTAGGGTCTTACGTTCATATTCTAGAAAGTGACAAGGAGCAGTGACAATAGGGTAAATTGTTTATGAGTACTGTGGAATGCACTATCCAACAAATCCTTGCAAAGAAGTAACCCATATCCAGTACTGGATTTTTTTATTTGATAACCTATGGTATCTGGGAAAGGCATTGTCCCACTCTTTCAGGGTAACTCCATTTAAACTTACTCTATGTATGTACCTATATACATTTTAGAAAGATTCTATAGTAGCAGATTTCTATATGGCTTCTCTAAAGGTCTTTAGTACTAGCTATTTTTTCTCATTATCCCTCTTCAAGGCTGATATCTCATCCTCCATCCCACTTAACTCTTTCTGTTCCATTATTACATTTCCATTTCATACAACTGTGTTATATCACCCTTCGCTTGATATCACTGCAAAGTGCCCTCTTATGAGTTTCAAGTTTATATGAATTTAAAGGGGAGTCCTTTCTCCTACATTTTATTGAGAATTTTTCTCTTTTTAATTTTTAAAATTTTTTTTTATTTATAAGTAATTCACTTAATATCCCAATGTAGGCCCCTCCTTCCTTCATTCCTCCTCCCCCATCCCCTAGTCCTGAGAAAAAGGAAGCCCTCCTCCCCTACATTTTATGAGAAATTTTACTCTTTTTCATTTTTTTATTATCAACTAATTTAATTTACATCCTTATCATAGCCTTCGGCCTAGTCCCCCCTTCCATATGACCATAGTCTATCAGGTCTCATCAGGAAGTCTGTGTCCTCTGTGTGCCTGTAACCCCACCCCACCAAGGGCAGTGATCCAATTGTAGGCACCAGAGTTCACGTCAGAGGCAGTCGCCTCTCTTCCCCTTCCCCACACACATGGAAAATAAGCTGTCCATCAGCTACATCTGAACAGGCGTTCTATGTATTCTGCATGTCCTTGGTTGGTGCAGGAACCGCCTTGTCCATATCTGCTGGCCTTGGTGTCTCCCTCTGAAGCTCCTGACCCTTCCAGGTCCTTCCATCCCCCCTATCCCCACGCTTCCATACAACTCTCAGCTCTTTGCCTAGGGTTCAGCTGCAAGTCCCAGTATCTGTTCCAAACTTCTGCTGGGTGGAGTTTCGCAGCAGACATTTCTATGTAGGACTAATATCCACTTATAAGTGAGTACATACCATTCATGTCTTTCTGGGTCTGGGTTTCGTCACTTAGGATGATCTTTTTCTAATTCCATCCATTCGCCTGCAAAAGTCAAGATTAGCTTGCTTTTGATAGCTGAATAGTATTCCATTGTGTAAATGTGCCACCTTTACCCAGTCTTTGGTTGAGGGACATCTGTGTTGTTTCCAGATTCTGGCTATTATGAATAAACATATGTGAGCAAATGTCCTTGTTGAATGCTGGAGCATCTTTCAGGTATATGTCCAGGAGTGGCATAGCTGGCCTTGAGGTGACACTACATCCAGTTTTCTGAGAAAGCACCACATTAATCTCCAAAATGGCTCTACAAGTTTGGACTCCCACCAGCAATGGAGGAGTGTTCCCCTTTCTCCACCTCCTTGCCAGCATGTGCTGTCACTTGAGTTTTTCATCTTAGCCATTTGGATAAGTGTAAGATGTAATCTCAGAATCATTTTGATTTGCATTCCCTGATAACTAAAGATATTGAGCGCTTCTTAAATGCTTCTTGGTCATATGATATTCCTCTGTTGAGAATTCTTTGTTTAGTTCTGTGCCCCATTTTTTTAATTGGGTAATTTGGTTTGGTGGTGTTTAATTTCTTGAGCTCTTTATATATTTTGGATATTAGCCCTTTGTCAAATGTAAGGTTGGAGAAGATCTTTCCCCAGGCTGTAGGCTGTTGTTTTGTTCTATTGACAGTGTCTTTTGCCTTAAAAAGCTTTTCGTTTTCATGATGTCCCATTTTTAATTGTTGCTCTTAGACCCTGAGCTGTTGATGTCCTTTTCAAGAAGTTGGCTCCTGTGCCAATGAGTTCAGGCACTTCCCCACTTTTTCTTCTAACAGATTTAATGTGTCTGGTTTTATGTTGAGGTTGTTAATCCACTTGAATTTCAGTTTTGTGCACTGTGATAAATATGTATCTATTTACATTTTTCTACATGTAGACATCCAGTTAGGCCAGCATCATTAATTGAAGATGCTATCTTTTTAAAATATGTGGTTCAGGCAGATTGGTGTATAATTTTGTTTTTTTTTTATTTTTTATCTTATTTAATAGTCATTGTAATGCTAGCTTAATAAAAAGAATTGGGAAGCATTTTCTCTTTCAATACTATTTTATAGAATAGTTTGAGAGATGTCAGTTTTAGTTCTTGAAATGGCTGGTAGAATTCTGTGGTAAATCTAGTGGGGCTTAAATTATTTTCTTGCTTCCTTCCTTTCTTTTATTTTTCTATTTATTTTTATTAGGAGATATTTTATTACAATTTAAATCTCTATTTGTGATGAATTTAAGTTTTTAAAAACCTATTTTAGTTTATCTTTGTTATATAGATTAAGAAATTCATCTATTTATTTTTAAGTTTTTAATTTGGTGGAATAAAGGTGAGGAAATATGTCATTATAACACTCTGGATTTCAGCGGTGCCTATTATAGTGTCTTCCTTTTCATTTCTGATTTTCACTAACTTTATTTTTATCTATCTTTTTGTTAATTTGGTTAAAGATTTATCAATCTTTAAAAAATTTTTTAGTTTTGCTGATTTTTTGTTTCTCTAATTTTGTTGTATATGTAATTTGTTAATTTCCACCTTGGTTTTAATAATCCCTTTTTATCTACTTTTTTGTGGTGTTAGTTGTTCCTATCATTTTTCAGAGCCTTCAAATATATCATTATTAATTCTGGTCTCATAGCTATTGTTTGTTGGTGCTTAGCTCTATAAACATTACTGTTAATTGTGTTTTCATCTTGCCCATCTGTGTCTGCAAGTGTTATGTTTAAAATTGTGACATCCACTTTTGATGTGCTGTTCCTTTAATGAGCATCCTTCCTTTTCTTTCCTGACTAGTTTTGCTTTGAAGGCTGTCTTTGTCAGAGAGAATAGCTATTATCTCAGCTTGTGTTTTTTTTATTTCCATTCGCTTGCAATACCTTTATCTAACCCTTTTACCCTAAGGTAATGCCTGTCCTTGACAAAGAGGTGTACTTCTTGGAAGCAGTATAAAGATGGATTTTGTTCTATAACCCAAATTGCCTGTCTATGTCTCTTTATTGGGGAATTGAGACCATTAATATTAAGAATTAATATTGAACAATTTATCTTAATTACTGTTTTTATATTGTTTTGTTCTGTTTTCTTGAGTGGTTTTTTTGATTAATTATTCTGAAACAGTTTATTAATTCACTATGGTTGCTAGTGTGTGGTTACCCTTCACTGCAGACTGAAGTACTTCTTTACTCTCTGTAGAGATTAATTTGTAAACATAGGTTCCCTTAACTTATTTTTATCATGAAAAGTTTTACTTTTCCTTTTATTTAAATGGATACTTTTGCTAGATATAATCAACTAGTGGTCTCATAAAACTAACAGATGGATCTCAAAAGAAAAAATAAACAAAAAAAAAACTGTGAGTATTTTTTTACGTGTTCATACATACCTGTAAGAATGTTGAGGGGGAAACCTTCATTTTCTGCTGATGGAGTGCAAGCATGTGTGGCCATTACAGAAATCAGCATATAGGTTTCTCAAAAAATAAAAATAGATATACAAAATAAACAAACAACAACAAAAGTTCCTCTGAAGCCAAAACCAACCAATACTTGAACAGGACCAAGAGAGAGTAGGAATAAATGCTTGGAACAGAAAGCACATACTCTATGACAGCTCAGTCTCCTCTGTCCACTTGATGTCACCCCCTGCTCTTCTTCCCAACCTGCTCTGGCCATAACAAACTCAGCCCTCACCAAGAAGTACCACATTTCATTTCAAAAAAAAAAATAATAAATGCCAGCAATATAAAAGATCAGTCCAGTATCTTCTCACCCAAACAGACCAGTTCTGGCAAAATGCCTGTCAATGAGAATTCCCTACATGAACTCCAGGACACAGAATTTAAAAGAACATTATGTTTTGATATACTAGAGAGCAAATCAGTCTTGTATAAGCTAAGAAAACACTCTACCATAGAGTTCCTTCCCCAGAGCTTCTTTTCTTATTTTGAACACTGTGTATTCCTGAGGTGTTGATCCACACATTTTTAAAAATATAATTTGGAATTAATTCACTAACTCATGCTGGTGAAGTTCAAATTGCAGCTCTCCCTAGGATATTTACACAGCTATCTATCTTAGATAGACATATAGATGGATAGATCGATAAGCGGCGATAGATCAGAGAGAGGAAAGAGATGAATGATAGAGGACAGAGCGGATGATAGATAGAGGGATCTTAACATTTAAAAATTTTTCTTCTCACATATTATATCCTGACTGCAGTTTCCCCTTTCCCCCTTAGCCCGGTCTCTCCTCTCTACCTCTTTCTTCCCCCAGACCCAACCCCACCTCTGCCTCCCTTCAGAAAAAAACAGCCCCTCCCCACCAGGGCTATCAACCAAACATGGTATAGGAAGCTTCATAAGACCAGACACATATAATCCCGTCAAGGCTGGCCAGGCAACTCAGTAGGAGAAAAAGGGTCTCACAGGCAGGAAAAAGAATGAGCGACTGCCCCCAGTCCCAATGTTAGGAATCCCAGAAGAAGGTCAAGCTCCTCAGCCATAACATAGATGCAGAGGCCCTCAGACAGATCCCTACAGGCTCCCTGATCTCTGATAGCACCCTTGAGTCCCCTTCAGATGAATTTATGAGTAGTGACCTTGAGGTGTCCCTAACTCTTCTAGTCCTTCCTATCTTTCCTCCCTTTCCCCCTCAGGCCTCCCTGAGCTCTGCCTAATGGTGGCCTCTGGAACTCTTCATCTGCTTCCATTAATAGAAAGATGAAGTCTCTCCAATGATGACTATGCTAGGCTCCAGTCCCAGAACACTCTGCAGTCAGGACAATCTGTACAGACCATGGCCGGTTAAGGCTCCATGTACTGCATTACCAGGAGTCTTTGCTAGGGTTCTTCTCATAGATTCCATTGGGTTTACACTGTACTAGGTTTGTACCTTCCTAAAATGCCCCTTAATTCTAGTCATTCCACCCAGTATCTCTCCTTCCCTCAAACCCCACCCATGCCAAGTCCACTAGCAAGACGTATTCTATTTTCACTATGGATCATGCTTTTCTAAATTTCTTCTTATAACTAGTCACTTTCAGTCTCTTAATAATTAAATATATTTATTGAGTAAATGTATAATGGTTATTAAAAGGTTAATAACATTTATTAAACATTGATCTTTTCTCTACCCACTGAAGAACCAACTTCTAAAGGTTGATTAACATGCTCTGAACCTAGGTGATTTGGCCTACATGCCTGTGACATTTCCCCCTAGGTAATTTCTAGTGTGTAAACAGTACAAATGAATATTGATTGCAAAAAATCTTGCTAAATTGTGTTGTGATATCCTGCCTTGAAGAACATATGGAATCTAATCTTCCTAATTTACATCTGACTGACAAGAAAATATTGATTGAGCAGATGAGCACAATAAGAAAACCAATTATCAGTGGCTACATGATATCAAACTTGAAAATAGAAAAGCCTGATGTCAAAGAGTAGAATATTCCATTTCAAGACTTAAAACGTATCCATCTCCTTTGCTGAGAGAGATAATCTAGAAAAAAATAGAATGAAATTATTGCTAAAGAGAAAAATGGTAAGAGTTGAATAATGAAAAAGAATCATCTGTGAAGAGCTGCAAAAACACAGGACTTTCAGTTTAAGGTTTCAAATAAAAACATAACAGTTTAAAAATCAGCTAAACCTTCCAGAAAGAAATGTAAATAAAGGCAAACAAAACATATAGTGCAATTGGAAGGTCTGAGGAAAATCATAATGACACATTCGTAATTTTAGAAGAAATGTCAAACTAATAATAAAGAATAACCCCAGTACTACCAAAAATAATTATTAAAGATAAATGGCTAGCCTGAAAGGAAATAAAGAGTACCAATAGTGATATCACCATAGCTATGCTCACAGTTTCTCCATTTGAGCTCATTTTTAAAGTAGAAAGATGGGCATCAAGGGCAAGAAGAAAGAGAAGATAGAGAAACATAATCAAGTAATCAAGGAAAATATCCCATACCTAGAGGAGCTACTGCTTTGGGATATAATATCCATGAATCAATGAAAGATTAAGGACTATGCACCTGTGCCAAATTATCTATACCAACCCATCTTACTAACCATAGAGTTATTTTTCCTTCAATGTCTATAGGTAAAATTTATTAATCCAGTGGGGGAAGATGTTACAGAAGAAACAAAATGACAGAATGCAATATTCATAAAAGATGTTTATTTATTAGTATCTTTTATTTCTCCATCTAGCCTCATATCTCTGACAATGAATTTATACATAGAATAACAAGTAAGTTAAGTAAAAAGAAACACTATGCACAGGCAGGTATATCATGGTAAGTTCAGTTAAAGCTATCTTAGTCTACATAGTAAATTATAGTCAAGGCAGGGCTAATAGTTTGATATTCTCTCTCTCTCTCTCTCTCTCTCTCTCTCTCTCTCTCTCTGTCTCTCTGTCTCTCTCTGTCTCTCTCTCTCAAAAACAAACAAACAAACAAACAGAAACAACAACAAAACAAACACTGGGAGACTAAGAATGTAGAGACTGCCTAGCACCTACAATAATGAGTTCAACATCTTTCATCACAAAAGAAATTTATAAAATAAAGTTGGAATTTCATTTCTTTACAAAAAACTATTTGTCTTCTATCTTTCCAGCCTTGACATGAGGGTTTGTGCCTAGTATTATTGTAAAGTGCTTTCCCATGTTCAGTTGAGATCCCTAAGAACCTTGGTCTTTTCTGAAGGGAAATGGATGATTAGTGTACCTGGGGAAAGGGGAGTTGGTGGTGAGGGACTGAGAGGAGAGGAGGGAGAGGAAATTCCAGAGGAAATAAAAATTATAAGAAAACTTTTGAAAAAGATAACCTAGAACATCAATGTGCCACACAAACAAATTAGCCTAGAAACAAGAAAAAATGCTTCCTCCATCATTTTCTCCTAATGGGATGCATTTCTGTTAGAACAGATGCTAAGTTTTTTATCCAACCACCCTTATTCACCTTCGTTTACTAGAATAGCCACTGTCTACTGACAAAGCAAACAACTGCAATCCTATGGTAGATTGCTTTCACAGTAGATTTGGATTTCCTATATACTGAAGGTTTTATGCAATAACTCTATGCTTTTATAATTCTAATCAAGAACTTGTGCCAGCCAGACTTTGTGGCTGACATCTTTAAACTCACCACGTGGGAGGCTCATGCAGAGGATGATCGTGAGTTGAAGCTAACCTGGAATATATAGTGATTTGGAACCTATCCTCAGTTTTAGGATGAGGGTAGGTATATCTCACAGGCCAAATAGATCAGCAAGCATGGTGCTAGGACAACTCTCGGGCAGAGAGAAAGAGAGAAAGAGAGAGAGAGAGAGAGAGAGAGAGAGAGAGAGAGAGAGAGAGAGAGAGAGAGAGAGAGAGAGAGAGAGAGAGAAGGAGAAATGGAGGAAGAGGGAGATGGAGAGGGAGAAGGAGGGGGAAAGGGGTGGGAGAGGGGACTGGGAATGAGAAGAGCTTTTGAACCATCCTAATTCTCCCCAAATAGTTCCACCAATTGGGAATCAAGCATTCAAATACTGAACCTATGAATCTCTTTCTCTTTCTCACCACCACTACAAGTAACTTTAAGGTGAAAATTCACTTTGAATTTATCTAACTTTCAAGACGACAGTACCTCCATTAAGCATTTATATTCTGATTTAAATGATAAGTTAGGAACAATTGGAATTATAGTGCAATAATAGAATTCTAATGAAAATGCAGATAATTATAGTGAACATTCTTTTAATCCAATAGCATCCATTCCCCCCTAATGCATAGTATTTCTATGTCATCATAGTGTAGTGTTTCCTTTAATATTGAATAAATGTAAACATAAAAAATTAAGCAAAGTTTGAGGTCAGCCTTGTCTGTTCTTACCCACTGCTTTTTAGGAGCCAGGGAAACTTTTGCAACACAGGAGAGGAGGCTAGACTATATATGCTTGAGTTGTGAGTTTGTATGCAGGATGACGATACATGCACAGAATTATTTGACACCTGAAAGTGTCCAGAGTGAAGATATAAAATGGCTTCATTTCTGAGAATTCCACAACTGCCTATGCTTGCTGTAGTTGTTTTTCTGGTTGCTGTGACCAAAATGGCTGACAAAATTGATTTAAATGAAAAGTGGATTTTTCTAGGCTCAGACTTTGCGGTGTATCGTGCATCATGACAGTGACGGTCCAGTGGCAGGACTCTTAGGCGGCTCGTCACAGTAACTGGGCAGAAAATGATAGATTCTGGTACCCAGTGGTCCCTTTGTTGTTTTACACATCCATCCATGTCCATGAGTGTATGTGTACATAGGTATCCCTGGAGGTCAGAAGATGGTGTTTCAGTCTCTGGAACTGGAGCTACAGGCATGTGTGAGAGGAAAACAAAACCTGGGCCTTGCCAAAACCAATATGAGCTCTTACTTGCTGAGACGTCTCTTCATACTTTTTTTTAATGCCATTTGAGACTGGAGCAGATGACCTGGTAATGACCAAGTTTATGATGGATCTTTCCTTCTCCATCAATTGAATCTAGAAAATCACTGGCAGGCCTAGATGTGTGCTTTCATGGTGATTCTACGTCTAGTCAAGGTGATAGCAAAGATTCTCCATCTTAAGTAAAGATGTCATTCTCACGGCCGGCTGACCGTTCTGCCACTCTGTTCACATAGATCTGTAGTGGAGTCTTGGTTCCGAGCCCAATACTGTGTTTTCATGTATTGGGAGAATGATTCATGTCTGCATCTCAGTTAAGCAGCTGTGTTTTAAAATGAACAAATACGGTTGCTGTCAAATGATTTCTTCTCTTTCTACATTTCAAATTCTATCACATCATTCAAAACCATTTGCTCATGTTCTTCAGGGGTCCTGGCCTGTGATTTGTTACTTATTCAAGTTTACCTTATGTTCTAGAATCTGTGATTTGAGAATTATCCTGAAAGTGAGAAAGGATCAGGAGCTCACATTAAATTTGTTTTCTCAGTCCATAAAACTACAATATAAGCCTTTTGTGTTTTGTGTAGAGGAAACAATGATTAATTCCAACTGATTTTTAGGTAGTCTACAGTTGTAGGAACTTTTTTTTTCTTTATGTTTATACATTTTTGGTATTTCTTACACTATTTCTTGCCATTTTCAGGAGAATATCCTAGAAGTACTTACAATTAAAAGGTGATCATTTACATGAGGCAACAGAAAGGAAAATAATTGAGAGACAGCAATGGAAAAAAACCTGTGAAGTAAAATTTGGTGTGAAATACTATGTATAAAACACTATGTATAAGTCTCTTGATGAACTATGTTGGGTAGTCACAAGGATTTGTTATAGAATATAAAGTGAATGTCATAGAAGGTTGATTTAGATTTGAAAAATATTTGTGGGCTAATATAAAATACTACCACACATTTAGAATAATAAGCACACATTAGTATTAGGATAATTAACATTTGTTAAGGAGTTCACATTGAAAATATGAGATGAGTCACTGGCCAAAATATTACTTAAGATTAGAATATATGTGTAGGTGTCAGGGTTTACATTCTTACCGTGATTCTGCTGTAAGTAGTGCTGTGTAGTGTCTGGCTTGATTTTAAGGGCTGATTTTCCTTTCATGTACAGATTCAAGTTCTACAAAAGGCAGACAGAAGTTTCCTCCTGTACAGTGAAGAGATTAAACTGAGGAAATGCTCTTTTGTAAACTTTCCCTTGCTTGTCAAAAAAATATCATCATCATCCATACATGGTTACAATAGCAGTGACATTTCACAGATAAGGAGAGGATTATTATTCATGGAAAATTTACAGTCACTGCTGGCTCTCCCAAATAGATAAAACAAAACAAACCACATTCTTGTTCTGCTGATGTGAGGTGACTCTTTCCAGTTCAGTAACAGTCAGGAAGAGGATGGATGACCTCTGTGGGGAAATGCGAGGAAGCTGTGAAATGTGTCCAGTTGTGGAGGAAAGTTGAAAAGCAAATGGTGGAAATACCAACACTCATAGTAAAAGCCAGAAAGACAAGTGCTGAGCTGTCTTCATCACCATCGTTCTAAGAACAAATGTTTGTGAGGGTACTGGTGAAGTTCATGACTGAGGAATGAGCAGGTGGGTGGGCTGATACCTCGGGGTCATATCAATGCTTGAAGAAATTCAGTTAAATCAAGAGGGATGAAAAATTCCACATATTATAAAATAAGAATGATTTTCCTCTCAGCAGAATTTGCTTACTTGTGATCCTAGAATACTCATAAAGTTCCAAAGTTCCTTTAATATTGAAGATGTAGTCAACAGTCAACAAATACATGTCACTTAGATCATACACACACACACACACACACACACACACACACACACACACACACACACACATATACATACATAATGAGAGAGGGCAAGTACTAAGTTAAATATTTGGTTTAGTGAAACATATTAGTCATAGTGTAAAGTCTTATGTAACCCTGATGACAAAAATCTTACTGTAATTCTAAATCAGCAAAACAGATCAGCATGGTAGGTTAGAAGCAGGGGACAGGGGACAGGGAGATAGATCATCCAATAAAATGCTTAAAGTGCTTGTCTTGCATGTATGAGGGCTTGAGCTTGATTTGTAGAACTTACGTTTTTTAAAAAAGCTGGTGGCGTGTGTTTTTTATACCAATGCTTGGCAGAGGTGGAGTCAAACAGATCTATGTGGCCAAATATACAGCACAGCAACACCCATGGCCTCCACATAATTGTGAAAGCATCATATATACATTCATCTTGCCACATATGAACACACACACACACACACATCACATCACGTCACATACACACAAAGGCATAGTAGATGATGGCTTAGATGATCACATTGCAAGATTAGCCTAGTGGCTGTTGACAATAATTACATGTGAGTTTCTCATCAGCAGGTATCATGTTTCCACTAATGCAGATTAAGGACATCTGTATGAAGTGTAATTACCTCTGTGGCTTGTGTATAACATAATTAGATTTTTGTAACGCAGAGTGTTTTTCTAAATGGAACATGATTCTTAAAATGTATTGCGATGGCCACAAGAGCAATTCAAGTGAAGACAGAAATGTTGGCGCACATAACAATGATGTTAAAAACACACTTATATCTTTTGGTTTAGTTTTCAGAAGTCCAGGTCGTGATTATACAGCAGACACATGGAACCTGGCCTCAATTCTGTTCTCTTGCTGGAATTTGGAGTTTGTGTACCAGGTGTCCAGACCACAAAATGAAAAACACAATCTTCATCTGCCTTGTACAAATATAGTCCTAAGGCTGGCTTGCCTTTTAAGTGCCTGGTTGATATTTCATTACGAAGTACCACTATTTTAATTAATAATAGTAACTAAATGTAATTTTATAACCCCCTGCTCCATCATTACTCCCACTCTTCTCAGATCTTCTTTATTTTTCCTCATCCCTCCCAAATTCGTGGACTCTTCTTTTTTAACCAGTGCTGTTATAGGTACATATAAAAGAAAAAAATATAATTACAACCTAGTGAGTCAATTCATGTATATGTTTCTAGGGCTGACTTCCTGGTCTTGGCTTACTAAAAAGGGGAGTAATTTGAAATCGTGCTACTACTACAAGAACAGCAAAACAATAATACATTCTGGAGCTCTTTATGCATTTATCAGCATAGAATGTATATACTGTATCTGACCTTATGTAATATGATTTATTGTGTGGTAGGCAATAATCTCTCTCTCTCTCTCTCTCTCTCTCTCTCTCTCTCTCTCTCTCTCTCTCTCTCTGTGTGTGTGTGTGTGTGTGTGTGTGTGTGTGTGTGTGTGTGTGTGTGTGTGCTTAAATAATAAAGTGCTTGCTGTGCAAGTGGGAGGACCTGAGTTCAGATCCCAAGGACCACAACTGGGTGTGGCAATCCCATTCTATGATCTAAGTGTTCCTACAGAGAGATGGTAGGTAAAGAAAAGAGAACCCCCAAAAGCTGTGGCCCAGCTAACACACTATACACATCAATAACAAAACACAGTGCCTTAAACATAAGTGAAAAGCAAGGATCAATATCCAAGACTATCTTCTGATCTCCCCATGTGTTGCTTAGCATGCATGTGCCACATTCATGAATATGCATGCTTCTAAACACATAAATATGCACACAGATGTGCAATGGTACAAAAATACTACCTTTGTTGATTTGTGGAAGTCAACTAAAACTATGAATGTAAATATTTATTTCCATTCTTGTGGTATCTTAAAAGTCTATGGGGATTTTTAAGGTAAATACAGTGTGATAGTGTCTTAAAGCTGAGGTGAACAAATGAAATTTCAGATGCTAGCCCTGAAATGTTGCTGTGCAGACAGCCTGTAAGGCTTTCACCAAGGGCAAGCCTAACCTCAAGAGCAAACTGTGATTTGGTTAACCCTCCCCTTGATGTTCACCTGCCTCTGTGGAATATTGTTGGGCAATCTGGTACACAGAAGAAATATATTGACGTGTCCTTTCAGGGGAGTAAGCTCTCTGGTAGCTCTGAGTCCTTATGACCTTTAAAGCTCCAGAGAAGACCTAAGACTCTGTCCACCCTGGTCTGCCCTTTAAATACACCAAACTATAAAAGGAAGTCAGAGTCCAGGAGTCTGTTCCAGAGGCAATGCTCTTCTTTTCAACGTACTCCAAGTTTTAGCTTTTAAGGTGTTTGGAGCTGCACTGGAATACTTGATGCTGTCTCTGTAACTCCGTGTCCTCTGACTTACCACTGACCAACAGTAAAATGGTGCTAACCATGCCCATCTGGTAGGGCTGTTGAGAGAATTAGATAAAATAATTTATATGACTAGTCGACTTAGATTATGTTTGTTTATTCAAGGTTTCAAAAATAATTCATAAGAAAATAAGGCTCTTTCCTCTCTTTCACTTCAGAAGAGAATATGTAGTAGAGTTAACAACAGTTTTAGGTAAAGTACTACTTGAAATTATCTTTAAATCGAGTGTTAATTTTTCCCTCATTCTGGAATAACCCTGTCCTTTGTCTAATCACTGCTGAGCTGTCTATCCCTTTCCTCTCCACTACTCTGTTTGAGGAAGGGAAATATTTTCCAATATTCATACTTCTAAGAGTATTTCTCAAATATCGTCTTTTATTAGTATAGTTTATATTTTGGACTATTCACTTGATTTCACTAATAGTTTTCTAACTTAATATCTGAGTCCAGTTTGTAAACAAATGCAGTGCTACCAGGTACTATATAATTTAATCATCAATCAATTCCTTGCAGACAGTGATCTTGCATATTTCTAAAGGTCAAGTCTTTATTCTCAACTTTTACCATCAAATCTCTTCCTACATCTCCACAGGGAAGGCCATCCCCAAGACGATGACTGAAAAAAGTGAGTGCCAAGTGATAGTAAAATTTCCCCTATTTAAAAGTATGATCATATCTTTGTCTCATGTAATTTTCTGTTAAAAGCATGACCAATAATTTTCATCATTCAATAATTTGGCATCATTAATATCTATAGATTAGGGGAGGTAAAGTAAAACCACATTATAAAACTGAGTGTTCTATTGATAGTCTGGGAATAAATCTAAAATATATGAAATATGAAAAATAGCAACACACTTGCCCCACTGCAAATGATTATTGGAAATAAAAAATAATTAGAACCATCTGTGCAATTCACTTTTTACTTAATTTATTAAAATTACATTTTTAATTTGGAAGCAAATTAGTTTACTTTAAGTATATGTTAGTGGTGAACACTGAATTAAAATGAATTCAATATCATTTCAAAATAGATGTCTTTTGATGTTTATATATATACATATATGCATAAATGTTTAATATATTTCATTTAATAAATTATTATTATCCAAGGATATGTTGGACTACTAGCCTAATTGTCTTAATTTGTGTAAATTAAGTTAGTTTATATCAGAGATATGAGTTTCTGAGAAATAAATTTCATTGTAATTTAAGAACATGTTAATGATGAGATATTTGTTTTTTTATGCTAATATTAAATTATCATCAGTTTCAAAAGCTCATTGTTTGTTACCATCTTCTTGGTGGGAGGAGATTTCAAAAAAATTAGAAAAGTTCCTCTTAATGTGAAACATACCAGCAAGTTTTATAGCACTATTTTTATAACAATGAATAGTTGACCATTGTTGATATTCTCTTGACATATTTATGCCTAGAAAATATTGATTAAAAGTAAATTTGAGTTTATAAGCCCAATGGAACAATGAAAATACAGTTCTGTTTATATAACTCAGCATATCAGCAGAATAATAATTCATAACGTGATTGGTTACAATATCTTTAGGCATTCGTCCTTGTTGCATGCTTAATTGTTTCTTTCACTTTATTAAATACCCGTAATGGACACTTTCATTTCATAAATCATACCACTAGTTAAATGTTAAACTTTAAAATCATTTGTACCATTTTTAACATTGTGAGAGAATACATAAGACAAAAACGTATTTAATGAATGATCTATGTGGTTTTGTTAGTGAAACTTCCTCTTAGACATTTTCATGTGTGTGTATAATCCACTCAGATAACTCTTAGATCACAGCATCCCTTGTCACCTTCCTGCGTTCATCCCCTTCCCCTCTTTCCTACAAGCCCTTGCCCCCATATTCATGAGTCTTTATTTATTTATTTATTTATTTGAGACCAAATAAGTCTAACCAGTGAAATCTGGGAGACTGCATTTGTAACCCTCCACCAAAGCCTGCTGTGCTCACCAGGGACTACTTAAATGATGACAGAGACTCTCCATTTCCCAAGCTGTACTATGTCCAGAAGATGACATTTTGTAACCCGTCTTGCTGATTTTCTCCCTGTCTCTTATGCAATGCTGTCTAAGCTTTAGATGGATTGATATAAAAATCCTGTTTACATCTGAACACTAAGCTGTCATAGACTTGAGCCGCACTTGAGCAGTCATATGTTTCGAACTCGCTTCTTTATACTGTAAAGAGGCTTCTCTGATTAAGGCTGAGAATAGCATTTATACATATTTAGAAGGTACCTTGAGGCTATCCACACATTAATTTTAATTTTTTTATTTTGGGCACTAGAATATAATTACATGATTTCCCCTTGCCACTCTCCAAACTTCCCATACACACCTGCCCTTTATCATATCCATGGCTTCTTTGTTCATTAATTGTTGTTACATGCATATACACATATGTATAAACATATTTATTGCTAAACCAAACAGATTATTCTGTATCATGTTTTAAACATATGTTCTTTGACAATTTCATAGATGTATTTTTATGATATTCTTTCCACTACCCCAACTACTCCACGATCCTTCCCCACCTCCACACCCACCTAATTTTGTGTTTTCTTTCTCTTTCTAAGAACAAACAAACCAAAGCAAAAGCCATGTGAAGTTAGTTTGTGTTGTCTGGGTACTTCCGAGTATGAAGTATGGAATGTACCTGGCATACCAAGAGGAAGACTGGCTTTCTTTCATCAAACAATTGAATGTGATAGCTGCTTGGCTACTGGTGGAACCTCATGCCTACCTTCTCTCCTGTATGCTGAGAGTTTCTTCTTCTTTTTTTTCTGTATTGAGTTTTCTCAGATTCTGGGCAAATATATCACAACCTCTGAGTTAAAATATGAATCTGCCCAGCTTTGACTGGAAAACCGTGTTTCCTTGAAGTCACCTACTGTCTCACAGTGTTTCAGCTTTGTGTTCTACATACGTCTCTGAGGTCCGAGCAGAAGGATGTGGTCTAGGTTTCTTCCTTAAGACTGAGCATCCCAAAGTCTTTTGTTCTCTATACGTAGACCAGTTGTGGATTTCAGTGTGAGATGTCCGTCATCTTTTGTTATTGTTGTTGTCTGTAATTTATAGTACCAGAGATGGATGTCATCCTGTCAGACAAGCCCCAAATACAACCAGAAAGTATTTGGCTATCCCCATAACAGTGTGTGCCACTATTTTCCAATTGAGTACATCTTGCTTGACAAGTTGATATTGTAGTTTGTAGCACTTTCAGTTGGGTAAAGTTGTTGGTATTTTTTTTCTCTCTCAGGAGTCTGTGTATTATCTTTCCAAAATATTAAGAGTAGTCAGCAGGGAAGAAGATTCCAGCTTGGTTTCTCTGTGTTCTGTAGTCAAGGTGTACAATGTCTGCAGCAGTGGTTCTATAAATGTTGATTTACCTTGTCTTGAAGGGCAGCTCAGAGGAATGGCAAAGCCCTGAATTGTTTAGAGGAGTGGCCTCTAGAATCTTGCTGACCAACAGTCCATAAAGGGGAATTCCACACATGGCACGTGACTTTTAGGAATAGGTGTGTGTGTGTGTGTGTGTGTGTGTGTGTGTGTGTGTGTGTGTGTGTGTATTGATGGTTATATTTTTAAATTAGGTTACAGGATCATAGGTTTCTGTGACTTTTCCACTTACATTTCAGTTTGGTTAATCTTTTCCCCTTCCTGCCTTCTCTCCCATCTTCCCCACTACCTCCCTGTTTAAATCACGTGAACTTTTCAAACCACCGATGTTCATCTCACTACATTCCATGCTTGTATTATAGACATTAAATACTTACTTTGGAGAAAATAAATTAAATTAGAAAAAGTAGAGAGAGACATTTTTTATTGAGCTGTGTGTAAAAAGCTTACAGTGAAACTTATTTTCTATGCTATAGTGTGTTTTTAAAGTTAAGAGCTAAATTTAGATTCAATGTTAGATATTATATAAATATCAGAATAAATGGTGTGAAATCATTAGATCAAAATTTCACAGTACAAGGATGATGGCTTTCTAATTTAGGTATGCCTTGGCATGTCTTAATTTCTAGGGATTTTCATTTCCATAGCATGAATATTTTTATGGGTATAGTTAGTGAACTAATGGAACATACTAGGTTTACAGAAAACATTATTTTCATCAGTGCCACTAGGTATATCCAGCTATAACTTATTCCTACTGAAAATATGAAACGCAGTTTTAAAAATCTAGATCCTTTGGTGCATAAGCAATACACATGCTTTCCTTAAGTGGAAACCGGCTGAGAGATTTTTATCCTTTCTTCAGAAATGGTGTTGGTTGAATTTAAGCTGAACATGCAAATTATGTTGATTGCTTCCCTTCTTCCAAAATTCTGGGGTTCAGAGTTGAAGATGAAATTATTTTCTCAAGTTTAGCTCCAGCCAAAGCACATGAATGCCTTCTGTCAGTCAATATTTGACTTAATAGATTTGTCCTATGTTGGCACTTTGTTCTTTTTTAATAGACAGTGCCTATGGGATAGCTTTGTTGCTCTTAGAAGGCTGTACTTTGAAACTAAAGTTCCATAAAGAACTCAGTAATTATTTAGACATATTGTTGATTCATAGTAGAGTTTTGGGATAAATCATGTGCTTATCAATCCATTTTTATCCTGAAGTAGCATCAATATTTTAGTGAATTCCAAGCATATTCATGAAGTTTTAAAGGCAAGAACAGTATGATAAGGTCCAAAGTATGAAGTCAATGAGTTATCTGAGTGTTAAGGTTGCTGCTTAATAAGAACTTTTGCAACAATCAGGAAGAATCTCTTCATCCATGTCATGAAAAGAAGCTACATTAAGTTGGTTAGATGGTAGTTGGGCAGCTAGCAGACTCTAGATGAAATGGTTTTAAAGTTTCCAAAGCCAATATTGGTAGCATAGTCATTGCATAGGAAGTTGAGAGGAGAAAGCCAAGCATTAAGTAACAAACCTGGTGTGCATTCTACTGGAGCTTGCAAGTAAGGTATGCTAAGAAATGAATGCACACAAGACACTTTAGTAGAGTTCACACCTCTGAAATGATGTGAAGCTGGGATGAACATCATAGACTTTGACTGCAAGTGCTGAAGATCTACTAAAGTGCTTTCAGCAGTGGAGCAAAAGAACAGTCTATTTTCAGAAGACTTTAAACAGGAGTGCCTAAGATGGACGAGGAGAGACATCAAATAATATCTTCAGGGCAAACTGAACTTTACAACATTGTCAAATTGTGGGATAGGAAGGAGAAAGATTGATGGTAGATATGATGAAAGCAGTGTTGGCAAGACCTCATGAGCAATAAAAATTGGACAGTATAGGAAATGCAGCATTATGGGTTAATTCCCAGACATCTGTTTTAAGTTAGTGGGTGGAGAGTTGGGATAATCACACATGGGAATAGGAGGAGAGGTATATTATTAGTTTTATATAATGGGGACCACATTACTCAACAAAAACAACTTATGGAGAAAAGATTTATATTATCTAATTATCTAAAGTTTCAGTTTGTTATAGAAGAGAAGGTGTGGTGACGGAGGTTACTCAGGGGCAGCTGCAGAGGCTGTTCAATACTTACAAAAAATTGAATAACTATTTTGTAAATTTTATTTTGCTCTCATCTCCTGAAAACTCATCTTCTTTGCTGCACCAAGTTCCCTTTCCTGTCTTCATGAGTTTATGTTTTGTTTTGTTACCCACTGAGTTTTACCAAGGCTATTTGCTGAAGCCTGGGAGGATAATCAGCGGGTATAAAACTAAAGACAACGACTCCTTATCTCCCAGAATCCATCAGGAACCAATAGTTCTGCGAGGGGAATAAGGCACTGTGAGCCATTATCAGCCATGTTATACATTGTTTCACATTCTTCTGAAGGCTCATCACAGACAACCACAACTTATGTGAGATCATTATTTCAGTGTTTGCATGAGGTGCAGATGAATGATGCTTTGTAGGACTTTTCCTTATCTTTTGGCTTTTAAATTTTTTCCAATGCTTTTATTGTGATCTTCCCTCCTTTTGAGAAAGGGTTGTATGTCTCATTTTGATTGAATGTTCAAAAACCATTTGTTCTCAACATGTTAAGCAGCCATTAGATTTTTCATTCACCTTGTTCATCAAAGAGCAATGGTTCTCTGATTAAATCTGAGAATAGTATTTGTTTATGGTTATAAACATAAATACTTAGAGGATAGTTTGATGTTATGGCAACTAACCTCAACAACAGTATTAAGTGTCCACTCTAGGGCCTAAGACCCCCTCTTCCAGTTCTTTAAAGGCAGATTTATCATGCTAGATATGAATTCTTTCCTGTGTGTTGAGCCCCAGATAAAATGAGAGAATAGTTGATTACTCCTATAACTGTTGTGTCATTAGTACACTAGTGCACACATTTTTTCATATGGCACATGGCTGGGTAAGACTACTCATGGCCGCTGCAACCCTTCGGTATTCTACATGTCACTTCTGGCACTGTGAAAGCTTTTATACAAGGAGGAAGCTTCCAATTCGCTTCTAATTTGATTTCTTTATTTTTTTCAACCAAGTGTAAGGCATCTTAGCAATTGCTTCTTATTATCTAGTTCTGGTGGGCAACCAAGAGTATTAGCATGGGCCTGTTTTGTTTTGGAGCATTGGGGAAGTAAATTTATAAGAAACTATTCCAAGCTTGGAACTTTGATATGTGTTTAATAATTCACAAGTTTTAGGTGCATCCCTGTTGAGCTATGCAGGATATTACCTTTGTAACTCTCCTTGTTAACTTGTAATTTTAACTGAATTACCAATTTCAGGATTAAATGTAGATTTTTTTCATTCCTCTTTCATTTTGGTCTCTCTTCTTAATCTCCTCCATGTCCTCACTCAATCCAAGCTTAAATCTTTGCATCACTAGTATAATTCTTTTGGCCTGGGTGTCAAATACTTCTGCTATGCACACCACTCCATTGTTGTCTTTCTCCACCACAATGGATCCTTCCAAGTTTCCCTGAATTCTCCATGTATTCAAAGTCAAACACACAAATTCAATAATTTCAATTCATGAAAAAAAGAGAGAGCATACATCATTTGTCTTTCTAGACCTTCAAATTTTATCTAGTATATTTTTCTAGTTCTGTCTACTCATTTACCTGTGAATTTTATTTTTCATTACATCTTAATAAATTTCCATTATGTATATGTGACCCTTTTTTATCAGTTCATCAGTTTATAGACACTGAGACAGGCTACATTGCCTGCCAATGTGACTACAGGCTACAGAAATGGATGTGCAAGCATGTAGTAGGAAATAGAATCCTTTAGGTATAAGGCTAGTCATAGTATAGCTGGATCATACGACATCTCTATTTCTAGCTTTTTAAAGAACCTCAATACTGATTTTATTAGTGGCTTGACTAGTTTGAACTTCCATCATAAGGATCCTTTTAACACATTGTAGCCATCTTTTGTAACCATTTGATTTCTTGATGACGGCCATTTGGACAGGAGGGAGAAGAATCTTGAAGTAGTTTTAATTTGTATTTCCACAATGAGTAATGATGATAATGAGAATAAATACTTTTTTAAAAGTATCTATTAACCATTTAGTATTTATTTTTTATATGTGTTAAATGGAACTGGTTGGAGATACCAGATCAACATTTGAACATGTGGGACTATGTGTCAGAATGCAGGACTGGATATCTCTACTGCACTAGAGATGAAAAAACTGGTCATCAGCATTTGAGAGCTGTAATACTAATACAACTTAAGCAGATGTTTAGAGGAAAAAACTTAGGTACATTAACTTGGAGAAGTTCATTTAAGAGGAAGAGGTGAAATGATTATGGCTCTGTGGTAAAGGTACTTGCCACACAGTTTTGGCATCTATCCTTGGTCCTTGGTCCCCAGAACCTAGTTAAAGGTAGAAGGGGAGAACTGGTTCCACAATGTCACCCTCTGAGTGCCACATGTTTGCTGTGGAACGCACACAAATAGTAGTGATGTGTCCAACTTTAAAAGGAGAAAGAAGAGCCTGTGAAAAAGCTCATGAAAATCTACAAGGTGCTGTAACCAGGACCTGTTAGTGATCTTTGTGACAATTGTTTCAGCAACATTGAAAGTCAAAGTTAAGGACTTGATCACTGCTCTAGAGCAATATGTCACACAAGCACACACTCTGCTTCGAGGTGCTTGTAACAGAAGAAAGCATTGGCCATCCAACATGATAAGAGACAAATGAACCTTACGGGTCATTTGTGATATACAAGTTGGTAGCCGAGGACATTTCTCATGAGGCAGGGATATAGAGCTGTCAAGGAAGTTCTGGTTGATCAAGCGCAAATTGTAGCACCTGAAAGTATAGTCTGTTAGCCATAGCTTATATAGCAAGAAGTTTTGAACCTTTGGACAAGCCACGCTTCTTTCTCAATATCATTTACCTCCACTATATAAAGATGTTTTTCCGTAGTCACACTGAAGAATAGGGTATACATAAAATAATCAAGAGGGCTTCTCCTTTCACAGACTGTTGCAGGGACCTCTACCATACAATGCAACATTTGAGAAATTGGCCACATACATTTCTATGACTTGCTATAATTTTAGAAAGAACTGTAACTAAAGCTGAAACTGTTAGCAGTTTCATATTCTTAAGATATTACTTTGGGCTCTTACTTTTTCATATTTCAACTGATAATCTTATGCTGTAGAAAATATTGTAATTGCAGCATATGAAAGTCTTGCCAATATATCTTACGTTATAAAGATAATATATTTAAACTTAATGTAATTCTACATAACAGTATATAGTTTTATAGACCAGTAAGAAGTATGAGAATTGAGCAAGAAATGTGCTTTAGATATCTGGAAGTATGATCTATCTTTGTATTTTGAATGATATCATTCTTTTGCAATACCGACTATAAACAGGACATTGAACCCAGTGCCAGTACAGAATAGGAGTTAAGATAGAATCTGCAGGATGGTTCTGAGGGCGTGATTTTGCTATTGCACGTGGTACCCTTTTTGCACATGGTACCCTTTTTGCACATGGAGCTTTTAGTCTCTGTAGCACTTTTTCAAACTCCACACTGAACTTGAAAGTTGACCAAGATTTCTATCAGTGATAAAATAAAAAACTTTAAAAGCATCTAATGGGAAAAATTTTTGTTTCTTGCCATTTTGAAAGATTTATCCTTGAACAAAATGACTAGCAACAGGTCAAAGATACTCAGTTGTTTGGCTAAGCACTTTGTGAACCAAATATTCTTCAAAGGTTAAAGAAAATATAGTCACAGGAAATGAGGCTTGGCTCATGGTGCAGGTGGATTCAGCAGTAGTTTTACCTGAATACATTGTACTCTGTATGAATCAAGTAGATGTAAAAGTGTATTCAATATTTTGTGAGCTAAGATCATTTGAGTTAAGCTCCGTGAAGTCAGGTGATCTATCTTGTTCATTGCTGAATCTTCAGTGTCCACTTCAACCCTTGGCATATATCAGAGCCTTAACAAAGGTGTTTTAAAATAATCCATGGAAAGATAATGAATTGAAGCGAGCATCAGCATCTGCTCCTCACAGTTCTGCCTCTGAGTTAATAGTTCATCCAAACAAGTTTTCATTGTTCTCATTATTTTTTGAAAAAGGATTATGTATTGACAAATTTTTCTGGTTTCATTGAAATGCTTGACACATATGTTTTAAATAACTTGGCAATTGCTACCTTAAAATAAACATATTTTTCCACAAGAGATATAATTGATAAACTGATAAATTAGGTCATATAGTAAACAAAATAACATAGATTTGAGGATATTGATTTCATCTCATCACAGTGAAATGTTACAGTGAAGCTTTCCCACACAGAAAGTTTTCAAAGTACTGTGAACAAAGGAGAGCCTGTGGGTGCAGTTTCTTCATTTTGTTTAAAGGAAATATTGAGTCAGAGTTCAGAATGAATTATTTCTTTTAAGTTCACAGTATGATTCCTGCAGGCCATGGTTGAGGCTGTGGGCAGGCAGGTGGGAGAGAAGCTCCTAGTCCTCAGGGTGCTGAGTAAATAGGAAATACATTAATAACAGTGGGTGGCAATATTCACAGTGACTAATATTATGACTTTGCATATAACTTTATGGAAATCTAAACTAAGACCATGTAAGATTGTGGAATTAATACATGAAATAAATGATTGTATACGTTGACCAGTTCTGACCCTCCTCAATCTTTCTTTTATCTTAGATGTTCAGGAGTGTTACTGGGATAACTGTTCAAATAAAACTCCATGCACCAATTGTGGTGAGTAGAACTATTTAAATGCTATTTTTTGTGTAGATCTGTAATTTTTATTGCTAATCACAGATTTCTGGTGATTGGTACAGGAAATTCAAAAAAAGTATACATTAGTGTTGTATCAATTATTGTGTAGGAATTACTTTCACTGAATTAATTTCCAATCTGACTCGTTGGAAATACTATGTTGCCTATTTTGTTGAGCTTTACATTTTATTAGCATATGTTTATAAATAAAATTCTTTTTGCTTTCAAAATTAGCACTGAATAAATTTGGTGGATTTTCTGATATTTTCAGTTTTCAGGTGCTAATCCTTGGCTGAGGAGTTATACAAACTTGCGTGAATAATTCTTGTCTTTTTCTATTCTATCCAATATAAGAATAAAGAATTTATACACGATAATAATTTATAAGATAGAAATGTTTTTAAATTACTATATAACAAGGATTACCTTTTTATCTCATACACATTCTCAAAATATTAGCAAACTATTGTATTCAGATTATATTTATGCAACCCAAGGTATAATCAGATGCATTTTCATAGTAATAAATATTGTACATATGAATATAATGGATTAATTGGTAACTTGGAAAACAACACCAAGCAATAACTACAGGATGGAATGAGCATACATTGACTGGAATTTGACTAGTTTTTTTATGTCAGTAGTTTGAATATTTTACTGCTCCTCTTAAAAAATCCCAGGCTGTAGTAATTTTGTTTTTGTTGCTTATGTATTTTTTTCACTTTACATCCCAATTGTAGTCCCCCCCTCTCCTCCAGGTCTCACCCTCCCACCCTCTTCTCCCGATCCTCCTTCCCCTTCTCCTCAGAAAAGGGGAGTCCCCCACCCCTGCAAACTGACCCCAACACATCAAGCTGCATCAAGACTGAGCTCATCCTCATCCACTGAGGCCAGGCAAGGAAGCCCTGTTAAGGAGAAGTGATTGAAAGCAGGCAACAGAGTCCACTGTACAGACAGCAGCAGCTTAATTTACTGGGGGACCCACATGAAGATCCAACTGCCCACTGTCTGTGTAGGAGGCCTTGATCCAGTCAAAGCATGCTCATTCCATCCTGTAGTTATTGCTTGGTTGTTGTTTTCTAAGTTGCCAATTAATCCATTATATTCATATGTACAATATTTATTACTATGAAAATGCATCTGATTATACCTTGAGTTGCATTAATATCATTTGAATACAATAGTGTGCTAATGTTTTGAGAATGTGTATGAGATAAAAAGGTAATCCTTGTCATATAGCAATTTAAAGACATTTATATCTTATAAATTATTATGGTGTATAAATTATTTATTCTTACATTGTATGGAATAGAAAAAGATAAGAGTTATTCATGCAAATTTGTATATTCCTCAGTGATCCATTTGAGTTTAACTCTAAAGTCTGAGCTGTGTGAATAGGAACAGATGGCTGGAAAGAAGAGCATTATGGTTATATGGAGGATCAGGTGCACTGGGTTGACAGTAGGTGCAGGGCACAGGGATTAAGGATCTCTTTAGGTCTGTATTGCCACACAGAAGATCTTGACTTTACTAACATTCCCTGTCTGACAGGGAAGTGTCAGTGTTCTAGTTAATTACCAGAGTTTCTCTCATCTTGAACTCTCACCCTAAGTGGATTTCTATCTCCTTTCATTTTGTGACACTCAACTGAAAAACATATCGTAATTATTTTCTTGTGGGTGAATTAGAATTCTTCCCCTGCCTCTTATCTTTAGGCACTATTTTATAACTTGTAAAACTCAAAGCAAATTTCAGCCAGAAATTGAGACACAGGGACCATTCTGCTATCCACTAAACACTTCACTGAAACCAACTGTGTGCCAAGCAACATATCAAGAAACAGACAGAGCTTTAACAAGTCTGTGAAAGACACAGTGTTCTCTTGTTTGAACTCTCCCAGGCTCAGTATCTCCACTTTCTAGCAACATATCTTTTACTTGTGGACCTGAAAATACCCCAACCTTGGTGACTTTTATCTCCAACTTCCCTTCTTGCCAATTCCTGTCTTACAAATGGCTACTCACAATGGCAACCTAATGGAATTTGCATATGTAACCCAATTAATGCTGTATGCAGTATTTTTTCTTAATCTTACTAGCCTGCATCAAAATCCTACTGACTGTATATTTGCATCTATCTCAAACTTTCCTATATATCTCTTTAGATTCAGAAAATAAAATATGCCCTGAGTGTTCCATAAGCTGTGATAGTTTATGCATTCTGTTCTTCTGTGTCATCCAAACCTCCATAAGAGGTTTCCTGAAACTGATCTAAAATGGGTAAATTTTGTGTCAGCCTAAGACAAACTAGAAAGAGAGCTTCAGTAAAGAATTATCTGAATAAGGTCAGCCTATGAGAGATTTTCTTAAACGGGTTAATTGAAGTGGAAGCTACACCCTGAATTATGCATCACCCTTTCCTTGGCTACAATATGGATTGGGGTAACAGAGATGGAACTGAAACTAGTGAATATGTGTGTTCACATTCTCTGCTCTTGGCTGATAGGATGTAACTTACTGCCTCAGACTTCTGCCAGTGTGACTTCTGGGATAAGATGGTCTATAGTCTAGAACTGCTAGCTGAAACAAACCTAATCTCCTCAGTCTTGTTTAATGTCAGGGTGTTTTGTCATAGAAACAGAAATGATGATAGAGCATATATGATGATGTCACTCATTCAAAAGTTTTGCCTTTACATTTCTTGAAAGAAAAACTTAAAGCATTTAGCATATTACTCAATTTTATTCACAACTTACCATGTTGAACTCTCCTGACTTTACTCACCATTCCTATCTCATTTCTCCCACTCTGATCTCATTAATTATCAAGGATCACAGCTTATTTGTATTTAGTTGCATAAATAATATATATTAGCCATTATTTTAAAAAGAAAAAGCAATTAGAATAATTACTAAATATTACCTCTTACAGGTGGAGGAAACGTTGTTTACTTTGGTAGCATAGAGAAACCCTTGAATGTGTTTTATGAGTAAAGAAAGGCACAGGAGTGAAATGTAGTTTAGATTTGGTCTGGTCTGCCTGTTCTTTTGTGTATTCAGAAATAAAATATCAGAATCGTATGAAGTCTTGATTAGAATTTCAACATAATAGTAAATTATGACTTTTACATGAAACTAGTAGAAGAATCTAGTTTGGATTTAAGTAACTATGTATATATACCAGTAGATAGTTTTGCTTGAGGGCTGTAATGTGCTTTTTCTGGAACATTCATATTGAACAGTTTGTGAGCATATAAATATCAGTATTAATTTAAGTATACATTTGTATATTTGATTTTATGACAAAAGGCAGGCCTGGGATGGTTATAAATGGTCATGATGATGTCATGAAAGATGGAAGCTGGAGGGATGGACCTCAGGTTACGTGAACTCTGCAGGTCTTCACAAAACCTTGCCTTCAACACACATAAATCAGGCAACACAATTTTTCCTTATATTTTTGATAAGTGAAAAACATTTAAATCAAGTGTTAGACTTGCTTTGTAGACCAGGTTGACCTTGAATGCACAAAAATCCACCTGCCTCTGCCTCCCGAGTGCTGGCATTAAAGGATTTCCTTTCAAGTGTCAATACATGAATGCTTAACAGTGTGGTATGTAATATTCTAAATGTTACCAATAACAAAAATTTTCAAATAACTTAAAAAGTAGATCCCATGTAATATGATTTCACTAATTTGCCAACTATTAGTGGAACACATATTGTTTTAAACTCACTAAGCTACTATCAACATATTTGTTCTAAGCCTGGCTTATTTTCTTTATCATAATAATCTACACTTCTATCTGTTTTCTTTCCCCAAAGTGACATGATTTTGTACTTTATGGCTAAATAAAACTCCATTGTACATGTATTCAAGTTTGATGTTATTCAGTTGTCAATGGACATCTTGGCTGATTCAAGAATAAACATATTGCATGTGTTCTCTCTAATGGATAATCTATTGTTAAAAAACAAACATGAAAGTAAAAGGGGACATTTTGCTTTTCAAAAGGGAGGAACATGAGCAAAGAGCATGAGGTATATTTCCAGAAAGATAATATGATCAAAATACATATGAGCACATATAAAAGAGTCACAATGAGGACCATTTTGTACAATTAATATTTGCTAATAAAAAATCTATAAAGAGAAATTGTTCTTCTTTCATGGGATTTTTTTTTATAAAATCATCTCAATTCTAGTTCAGTTAGCAAGGATAAATGGTGAGCTTTGTTTAATAGTTCTATATTCTGTCAATTCTTTAATATTTTATAGTTTTATAAGGGTAAAAAAAGCCTTTGGGATTTTGTAGGTATTTCAAAATGCATATATTTAAAGCTAGAAAGTATGCTATGATCACAATGAATGTTCAAAAAGGGTCAAAAATATTATAATTTAAGGAATCCAAAATGATATCTAATAGCTGTAAATGACACTTGTGCCATTCTGTTGCAAAGGGGCAGGTGGCCTCATGTAGAATTGTAACATAAAATTAAAATGTTATGTAGTAGTAAGAGGCCATGTGATCTAATGCCCTATTGTGTAGCGTGCCAAAGAAACTGAGTGGACCTGCAAGTTCACTGACGTAGTCAGCAGCACAATTTAACCATAGTGATAAGTGGGTGAGGATAAGCACTATAGTTTGTACCATTTGCTTTAGATTTGAGTACAGACTTTAAAATCAGATTGCGAGTAAAAGCCTGTTGAAAGCAAATGTGGTTGAGCAGACCCAGTGTATAAAATTCTCAAATGTATTTTGTCTAATCGTGCAGGGCAGCTTCTCATGAAGAACAAATGTGATCTTTCATAAGTATACCATTCTACTTCTGTGACAATCACCACTACAGATGTCTTGTCAAACTTGTTATGTTACCTGTTCGGTTTTTTTAGAGGTTATGGAAACATTATAGTCTCTTCATTAACTAAATGACCTAATTGACAATGATACAATTAGTGGCTGAGATACTATAGGGACAATTCATGAATGTAAAGACTAACACAGCATGATTTTTATTTCTGGTGTAGAAAACAGGCTACTGAAATATGAATCTAAAATTTCAGAAGTACCAGAGCCTTTCATTTTCCTTCATATATAACTAGCTGTGATTGGTGAAGCATAGAGCCCCAGCTAATTTGTGCTCAGAAATCTCTGTCATGATAGCACAGTGTAACTAAGTCACAATGAACTAGCTGGACCTCCTCTTCCTGCTCAATGTGCCTAGATTCTCATACAGTGTGCTCTTCTTGGCTTGACCCCTGAAGCCTGTGGAATAACTTCTTCCTTATAACTAGCTAGTTTTGAGGCCTCATTGGCTTTTTAAGCAGCCATTGGGTATTTCTTTTGCTTTGTTTCCGGTCAAGCAAGGGCCCTTTTTCTTCACTGTGCTAAACTTTTCATTAACATAGATGAAGATACAAAATTAGAAATGATCTTAATTAAATACTTTTCAGACTACAACCTTGGTCCAGCAGCCTTTTTGAAGGTGCTCCCCAGACCTCTCTCCTTAGTAAGATTGCCAGCAACAGACCCTATCACTAAAGGCAAGGATAAGTATTTCTTGCGCACACACACAAAAGAAATCTAACCTGTCCATGAGCGGCAGGGGAGGGGGGGAGCAGACTGCCTCTGACATGAATTCTGGTACCCAAGATTTGAACACTGCCTCTTGGTGGAGAGGCCCTGTGGACACCCAGAAGGGGATGCAGGCTATCCAGATTAATTTAAATTCTAATTCAAATCTATGAAATCTACCTTTGTTCAGTATTCTACTCTGATATTTTTTAAGGGATCAAGACATTTTAAAAAGTCATGATTTTTAAAAGAGATGTTTTCTTAAAAGAGATATTTTCTTAAAATAGTGCCCTTTGGGTTTTTTAATTAAATAAGCTTGTGTTTTTTTTTTTTCCTGTCTGAAAGTAATTATTTTTTAACTTTATGCTATTGCAGTAAAGGGCTGAACCGTATCATGTGTACCCCTAGAGATCTGCTTTAAAAGTTAGTTTCTCAGATAAAGAATTTGCTTATAACTGGAAAAAGTTGGTTATTGTGTCTATTTTCCCGATAAGCTTCAGATAAGCTCTTGTGTTTATTAAACATGTGCAAAGCATCTAAATCCCTACTGACAAGCCAGCTATTGTTGAAATGGTTTCACTCCAACATCCTTGGGAGTTTGGTCAAGTATTTGCAGTTTCGGTGATAAGCTCCTGAGGCTGTAATGCTTCTGGCCACATGCTAGATGGAGATGGTACAAGGACAGCCTGCTGCTTTTATAGAAAGTTGGCTTTTTATGGGACTTTTAATACTTACCAAGTGGAGGATCTATGTATTTGTTAATAAGTTCTGTTTTTTTAAGACAAGCAGTATGTTTAAATATAGTTTGCAAAAGTAATTGTCAAAATGAAAAACTTTTTTAGCTTTTCAGATGTCTTCTATAGTATGTCCATTTTGTATTTTCAAACACCTAAGTTTCAAGTTGTTGTTGGGGTTTTCTTTTTGTTTTTGTTTATGTTTTTTTTTTTTTCTGAAAATTTTAGGCAATGTTTCTCTGTTGAGTAAAAGCAAGGAATGTTTATTATAATATGGTGAGCTTGCAAATAACTTAAACCTCTGATAAATTCAGCTTTTAAGTTCTACTGTTATTTCAATTTTAGACTTATGATTTTTTCTGATAATTAGAATTAGAGCAATCAGAGCTCAATTACCCATTTAGACTGCTAAAGATATTATATGCAAAGCAAAACTCTAAAATCACAGACTAAACACTGCCTTGTCTGGCCAAAGAATGAGATCTAGTGGCATTACAGTTATGGGGTTAACCAAATGCCCTCTGGTTGGATTTGAGGCCTGTTATTAGAAGCCTAGTTATGTTTTTAGATCTAGCTAGATGTTTTAAGTTAATAATGATGAGAAATGATAGATATTGATTTACATTCAGAATTTTAGACTCTCCGATAGGAAAGATGTTTTCTTCAAGGTTGCCAAATACAAATAGCCAAAACACTACGAATGTAACATATATGTAATTCCTGATTGTTTCATGGCTCTTCTTGCTATAGGTAGTTTATTGTATATATGAGTCATAATATAAATATTCATGTAAACCTTCTCAAAATTATTCTTGATGATATAGAAATGTTATTACATAACTGTAGCATGGAAGTACAAGGTAATTATTGGATCATTGATCCTTTTAATTTTTATCTTGAAAGTAATTAAATAATGTGAGAGTAATAATTTGTGCTAATCTTAGACTTTATAATGCTTGAAATTTTGGGGTTGCAAATTAAGCAGCTTCTGAAAGCTCTTTCTTTCTTCTCTATACCACACTGATGCAGATCTCTGCAAGCTGATGGTGGCATGAGGAGCAGTTTGGTTATCTCTACCAGCTACTTAAACCTCTGTCTTGCATTTGACAGAATTTTTTAAAATTGTATCAGGAGTATCTCAGAAGATAAAAAGATCTCACTGCATTTGTCTTATAGTAATTACAGAGGGTCAAGCTTTATTTAAAATTTTGATAGAATTTGATAGAATAATCTTCATAAAAAGTGTTAAAATACCATATCATGGAATGAAAGACACTGATTTGAGGGAACAGTGTTCTGTTTCATTTTCATTATAACTCAATCTGAAGATTTTTTTTGTCAACTCTGTAGTGGTTTTGTGCTGTTTTACCTATTTTGTGCCAACTCTTAAGAGAAAGGACATGGTTACTGCTAGGTCGAATGCATTAAGCATACAGTGTCCAGAAAATTACAGAACAATTAAGTGCTTATCAGGACCATCTTCTTCTCTCTGACTGTTGCTCAGGCAAGTTGGTGATGGCATTGGGTACAGCTTGGGTATCCCTACCAGATACATTGTCTAATTTAATGTGTGTCCATCTGTCATGGCATGACTTTGTGACTTTGTGACACTGCTATCATGTGTTAGAATATATGTAAATGCTTCAAGGTTATATTGCTTTTGACCAAAAAGTAAAGTTTCCTTATCTATATTATATAGACGTAATAATAGTAAACAAAAACGGCATGGCAAAGAACGTATATGTGAGGAGGAGATAGTTTTCCCCTAAAAACTAGTATTACTAACTTTCTGCAACTTGTAAATATCTGGAGTTATTTTCTAATTTGCATTTTATATTCATTTATTTATTATTTAGTCTGTGTTTGTGTGTGCACGCACACACATGTGGTTGTGTCTGTATCTGTATTCAATATGACCATATTGGAAAGAGGAATATAAGATGCATAGGTCCCAAGAATTTTCAGTTCATTGTAGGATACAAATTCAATGGTTAGATTTAAACAGAGAACTTATTTTATTTTATCATTATGCTTTAGGTATTTCTTTGTTTTCTAATGAGGGATATAAAGGGTATGTATTCAGCTGAGAGGAGGTTGGAGGAGCTGGGGTAGGTGAAACAATAATTAAAATATATTGTATGAAAAGTATATCTTCACTAAGAGAAAAATAAATGGATGGATGGATGTATGTTTGGATGGATGGATGGATGGATGGATGGATGGATAGATGAATGGATAGATGGATGTATGTATGTTTGGATGGATGGATGGATGGATGGATGGATGGATGGTTGGATGGGTGAACAAATGCTGTAACCAAGCAGTCCTATTAAAGCTATGAATCTGTGATCCTGCCAATCGCTGACTTCCTGGTCTATCCTAAAATTCATCAGCACCATGTAATATCTCTTTGGGGAAAACAAGTTCCCATCAAGCCTACATCAGAGGCTGAATCTTTTCCACTCACACCATAAAAACCTTAGTAGAAATCCAAGGAGCCCATCTTCTCAGTAGCCCAATGATATCTGAAGAGAGAGACCCAAATGTCTGCACACTGCCTTTGCTCTTGGCAGGATGGTTAAATATACACTGTATAAACTGTATTGTTCAGTCTTTCATTCATGTGAGACAAATTGTCCTTTGTGTTTCAGCTATTTTGATGACAATAAATAGAAACAAATAGCATAGAGCATACTATTTCACATAATCTCTGGGTACTCTACACTGAGTTCCCTCCTTTAAAAACATACATGGTGTTCTAGACCAGCACACTGAATCATACTAGAAACAGTCTCTTAGGGATTCCTTTGTGCAAGAAACAAAAATTCTTACTCAAGTAAAGAAGCCCTCAAAAAATATTTGCTCATCACGTACTATAAGAAGCCTGTGATGAGGAGACTGGGAAAATACTTTAAAGAAAGCCTGACTTTGTTTTTCATTCTTTGTTCTTTGGTATACACTGAGCTTCCTTTCCTTAGGTTTGCTCTTCTGTGTGGTGGATGATCACACCACTTCTAGAAGCTTCCTGGCATTCACATTTATGCAGAATTAATTAGAATGACACTTAGAAGTTACTCTGATAAAGTAACTTAATTGCTTATGGGTTTGGTTGCCTTTTGTGACTGGTTCAAGAAAGAATTCTACCCTATACTGACAAAGGTCTATAGCTTCTTGGCCTCTATAGCACTACCAGGTGAGTCTCATCTCATGGAGTGAGCTTTAGAGCCAATAAAAAAGCAGCTGGTTACCCTCATAGCCTTTATAGGATTATTGTCACTATCGATGCCCATATCGTATCATTCCATGCATTGCTGTTTCTGGATGAGATCAAGGATTATGCTTCTCCTCCTGAAACATACATAGCACCTTCTGGAAACATAAACACTAATAAGTGGGTTGAAACTTCCAGATGAATACTATACTGACTTTTCCATATTCTGGATCTCAAAAATGTTGTTATCTTCAGCAATAAAGTCCTTTCAAATTCTAGAGAATAGTCAGTAGTGTTTGCAATACCTATAATGCCTGGGAAGGTCTACGTGATTCTATTAGCCAACAACTCAAGAAATGGCAACCTGTTCCTAGTACTGTTGTTTTTCCATTATGATGGCTCTTAATACAAAGGGGAAATAATAGCCCAACCACACAACTCATGTTAGCAAGTCCTCAAACTATTGATGACAGAAATATGTCACATCTCTCATAATTGTGGTATGGAAAAGGAATGATAAACAGCCAACTATGAAATTAGTTACTGGCTAATAGTAGTTTGTAATGCTGTCTATTATATTTTATATTTAGTAGATAATTACCAAATGCCAAATCCCTAATGCTAAGATAATAGAATAATTAGAGGGTACCTGTCCCATAGTTGTTTGAAGAAAGAGGTCATTGTTGAGGCTAACACTGAGCATTGGTTCTTGACAATAGTGGGATCTTGAAGTAGCTTTACTTACCTGGTGTGCATTCATGATATTTATAGGCTATTCTCTGTTCGAAGATGGACTGTTAAGAGTTATGTATGACACATATATGGTGTGTTAAGAGAAATTCACTTCAGTTACCTCTTCCTATTTTCAGTTCAGTTTTGATCCTGAATAAACAAATGCATTAATTATTCATGTTTTCTCATTAGATACTCAAATATTGTTTTCACTCAACTTCAGATGATAGCACATTGACTGATTTTCATCAATGACCCAGAAGCAGTCTTTTTGTAGATAACTGTTGAACACCATTAGCTGTAATAGTATTATCATATTGTTTATTTTCTATATTTTTTCCTAACACTATTTATATTTATATTGTTTCTAGTCATATGTATTTAAAGCTTTCTAGCTAATTTTTTACTATAAATATATGCTTGAATAGTAAGTTCAAAGTGCCTGAATGATAGTGTCATTTACAGTACCATTTTAAATTTCAATTGATATTGACTTTTTAAAAATGTATTTCTGGCCAGAACATTCTTTTCTGAACATTTGGCATTTACTTTACATTAGAAATTGTAAAAAGTCAGTAAAAAATCACTATCGTTAACTCAGTCGTCAAGCTACAATCATATTGCCTGAAGATAGATTGGTTTATCAGATGTTTTTTACCTTTTCAGTTTATATGATGGCCTCATCTTTATAAAAAAGAGAAAGCTTAAATTTCCCCTCTATGATTTGACTTCATTTATTACAAAGATTCCAAAGTAATTGAAGGGAAATTAAAACTAAATGAAATAACTAAATAAGCAATCTGATTTCTAGGAACTAATTCAATCCTGTTTCTAATCAGTTTTCTGTATTTTAAACTTCATTTAGTTTTCTATTTTAGTCTTGCCTGAAGGATTATATATCTCAAATTATGGGGTAGGTCCGTCCCTGAGTAGTGGAGATGATGACACAGGGGAAATGTCATGGGCAGGACTAGACTAATGCATTGAACAGTTACTCTCCTCTTTAAAGGCTTCCATGTCCAGATGGCTTGTCTTGTTGCTTTGTCTTTGAATGCTAGAAATCTGTATAGTGAAATTACAGAGCCAGAAATGGACAAATCCTGTGTTACTAAAGGTGATCTTACTGTTTCTGAGATATTTATACAAGGAAAGAGTTCGTTTTCTAAAATGGAAACAATAATCAGAGTAAGTGGCAACCTTCTTCATGTGTCTTAGTAAGTTAAATCAAATCTATTAAGTATACTGATGATTCTTATAATAAGGTTACCACATGTCTGTCTCCTACTGACACAATTTCAAATCTGAAAATATTTCACTGAAGAATTCTCTGAATTGCATGTGAATGCCTGCTCTGGAAGGACAGATCCTGTGAAGGTAGTTACACTACTCTAAGTGGGCAGAGATGCTACTGCAGCAAGTTCTGTCCTCATAAAGCACAGAGCTAAGTGAGGTGTTTGGGCGCTTGGCGGTGAACATTATGACAAACATCCTCCTTCCTACGTGATCAGAATATAAAGCTATTATAACTGAATTTAGTAGATATTATCAGGAAGGAATTTTTCAAGACGCAATAAGTAACTCCTTAACCAAATACTGGTTTTTAACAGTATTTGAAAAAAATGTGTACTTTTAAAGATATTTGCTTTTAGATGCCATTTGAAACCCTTCATAGCTTTCTTACTAAGAGACAAAACCTCCATAAAAAATTTTGTACAGCTTTTTATAGGCTTGAATTCACATGAGATTGGCAACTAATCTTGACCATATATTGACCAAATAAGATGTTTATAAGTAATTATAAATTTTCAATGTTTTCTTCTGACATATCTGCAAGACCAGGAGAATACTTGAGGATACAAAATTTATAAATATATTTTCTAGATTACTCTGTATTACATTGCTTTATGAGAAAAACAACAGTCATAGTTTATTAATGCTAATGTGGTCAGTATTTTCTCTTAATCAAACTGGAGATGTATGCAAAGCTACCTGCATTCTACACAAGAGTGAACTGAGCTGTTCAACTCTACTAAAAATATTGAACATTAAATCAGGTTTGTGTATATAAGAGATGGGAGGAAGGAGAAGCAGAAGGAGAGAGAGAAGAGGATGACAGGGAGATAGGGAGAGATAGAAAGAGAGAGAGAGAGAGAGAGAGAGAGAGAGAGAGAGAGAGAGAGAGAGAGAGAGAGAGAGAGAGAGTTATTTGTATCTTTATCGCACTCCTGAGAAACAAGTTCTTTATTTCTCTGTGTCCTTGGGTTGTTTGTGCATACCTTTGCTTCTCTGGCCAGGCGTACACCCCTAAATCATATGATTGCAAGTGGCAGCAATCTCCCTTATCGACATCTTGAAGATGGATTAAGTGGGGCTGGATTTG
The DNA here is from genome assembly GCF_903995435.1 of Acomys russatus. Taxonomy (NCBI): domain Eukaryota; kingdom Metazoa; phylum Chordata; class Mammalia; order Rodentia; family Muridae; genus Acomys; species Acomys russatus. The sequence goes on from NC_067144.1 coordinate 57,133,518, forward strand.
TAGATTTTGTCTTTACTCCTCTTAGAGACCAATGCCTTCCTATCTCCTTTGAGAACTTGCCCTACCCATAAAAGAAAGACCATAAATTGTGCTCCCCACCCCTATCTCCTTGGTGCTCAGAATATGAGCTGTCAGTCATATATTGCCCTTATTGGTGCAAGTCAATGTACACACCATGTGCTCCGTTAGTGTGGAATTTTCCCTAGTTCCTTATTTCTTTATGATATGTGCATGAAGATCTATTAAAATGTCCATTTTGTAATGTTTACTTACATAGTAGGAAACTTTTGCTTTTAATTGTGACAGTCTGAGGGTTGCTTCCAGCAAAATCTAATTATACTTGGTCAGGGGCATTCTTCTAGTGCTACTGCTTGCCTCCTGCCTACTAAGCATGCACGAGGCTGGATGATACGTAAATACGGTGTGACATTTCCCAGTGAGTTGTTTTGTCACGGGTTATCCATTTTGTCAGACATGTTGTTTTGTTCTGAGCTTTAACATGACTACCACATTGCTGGGCCAGTTGCTGAGGATGGTGTGAAGCTTGGCAGAGCACTTTCAAACAGAGCATACAATTTTAAGCTAGAGCTGCACGGCTTCAGTGAGGGTCTCATGGAAGCACAGCTAAGTGAAAGACTTTGAAAGATCAATTCTCAACTTTATATAGAAAAGTAAAAAACCCAGAATAGTTGTTTGTTTGTTATTTTCAAGACATTGTTTCACTGTCTATCTTTGGCTGTCCTGGAATGCACTCTGTAGACCAGGCTAGCCTCAAACTCACATAGACCCTCCCCCTCTGGCTCTGTGCTCTGGATAAAGGTATGTGCCACCACATCCCGGGTCATTTTGCATTTTTAAAGTTAATATTACTCATGTAAAAGGAAAACATCACAAAACAGGTTCTTTATGAGAATACTACAAACTTTCAAAGAAATAATTAGTATGTTATGAGTGTATTGCTTATTCTTTATGTCACCCAGGTCGTTTACACTTGTATTTCATGCATTTGTTATTGTATGTGTATGTGTGGAAGATTATGCTACTGTTTGCCTGTAGAGGTCACAGAGAAAAATGTGTAAACTGGTTGTCTTCTTCCACTATGTGGGTTGCAGGAATAGAACTTATCATGCTTAGCTGAAAATGTCCTTACCTGCTGAGCTATCTTGCCATCCTGAAGTGATGTCTCACAGTTAAAAACACGAACTCTGGTGCCCCATATTTGACCACGTCCCCTGGATAAGGAGGCCTGGTGGCACTCAGAGGAAGGATAGCAGGCTACCAAGAAGAGACTTGATACCCTATGAGCATATACAGGGGGAGGACGTCCCCCTCAGTCACAGTCATAGGGGAGGGGAGTAAGGTGAAAATGGGAGGGAGGGAGGAATGGGAGGATGCAAGGGATGGGATAAGAATTGAGATGTAATATGAATAAGTTGATAAAATATATTAAAAGTCGAAAAAAAAAAAAAAAAGGATGTCTTATTCTTCCAAGTGACCCAGTTTTGTTTCTCAACATTCATACTGGGCAGCTCATAACTTCCAGGAGATCTGATACCCTCTTCAGTGACACTGCCATACATACACATGTAGTGGGCACACACACACATGCACACACACACATAAAAAATAAAAATTAATCTAAAAAATAAAACTTTCAATTTTAAAAAATTGAATCATTTCAGATTAACATAAGTCATTCTGGAACTTGCTATTGAAAATAAATTATATTTCCATGAATAAAATGTTATGAAACATATTTTCATGATATGCAGTTGTGCTCTCACAGTTAATCAGCAGTCCCAGTATCAAATACATTTTTAAGAGGCAGAGTTTTGAACCTTCTTAAATGAGATAGAATTTTTCATAAGGATAGAGTTCATTAGAGCAATCTCTGTGTTCTATGAAAACATGTACTGGAATTTTGGATGTGTTTTCTCATGTTCTGGCTTAAGTCTTTGCCACATAACAAAGATGAGTTTTACATATAATTGATTTTTTTTCTGTAGATTTTTAAACATTAAAGTCATGTTTTGTGCTTGAGACATGGCTTTGTGGATAAATTGCTTAACCTACAAGCATCAGGACTGATTATCAGAACATGCCCAGAAGCCATAAAGTTGTGTCAGCAGCCTGTAATTCCAGCACTGAGGTATGAGTTACAAGGGATCCTGGGTAGACCTGCCTAGATAGAACAAGAAGAAATGTTGGCTCTGTTTCTTAATAAACTTTATTATACAACCCAACTAGCTTACACAAGAAGGAAAAAAGGTTAAAGGGACAAAAGAGTGAACCTTCTGGTATCCGTTCCATGGGACGGGTCCTTAGGTGTCTCTCTGGCCCACGTGCTGGTCCAGCCTGTTCGCTGCTCTACAGGCGCTCAAGCCTGGGCTGAACCTGTTGTTCTCTCCTCCCCAATTGTCTGAGTCACGTGGGAAGGGCGGTCTCCTTCTCCCATTGAGGGTCCATTAGAAAAACAATAGCCCAGGTGGGGTTCCCAGGTCTGCTTCCTAAATTCCAGGCCCAGGATGGCTCCACTCAGTCTGTCACAAGGTATTCATGGGGTGCCCCAAGGGTAAAGCCACCAAGATTGTTTCCACCTGTGACAAAGCTTAATCTTTCCCACAGAGAAATGACATGCTCTGGGTGAGAGACTTTGCCTTAATAAATAAACTTCAAGATAGCAAATGCACAAACACATGTGTACACACACCCACATACATGTGCCCAAATACAAGTAAACATACATACATAAATGAAAATTCACCACACACACACACACTCACACACACACAAAAGGACAGGAAAAGTGTTTACGTTGAGTATTCAATAACGTGAGCCATAAGTGTGAATTTTATAAACCTCTTCTAAGGCACATCTAATATATCTTATTTTTTAAAATAAAGTCACATGAAGAATTGTTAAATCCATTCTGGTTTTATATGCAAGCACCCACGGAGTTCTGTACATGCTGACACTTGAGATGGAAAGTTAATAATATATTTTCAGCCCTTTCTATGGAATATTATTTTGTCAACAGTGTAGAGGCATATTAGCAGATTTGTAAAATAAGTTTCTATAGTTAGTTCCCCCCAATGAAAAGTTTATCAGTTTTCCACACTTGAAAGAAATTTGGAAAGAAAGAAAATGACATTAAATGTACTTTAGAAATACAAGTTTAAGTCAGCTGTGGTGGCACACACCTTTAAATCAGCACTCAGAAGGCAGAGTAGGCTGATCTATCTGAGATCTAGGCCATCCTCATCTATCAGAGCAAGTTTCAGGATAGCCACAGCTGTTACACTAAAAAATCCTGTTTCAAAACATGACAAACAAACAAACAAAACCAACACCAAACAAACAAATCAACAACAAAACAAAACAACAAATGAAAGAAAAAAATTGCAAATATTCAAAAGTAGTTTTGGAAATAACAAATGTCCCATTTTTGTAGACTCCTTTTCTCTGTGGTTAGTAAAGTAGCTATGGGTATATGAAAGATTTGCAGTGTGTCTCTGCAGAACTGATCTGTGAGCTCATTTTTTGGGAGTGCTCATCTCATCTATATACCTCAGTGCTTCTCACAGATCACTCCTGGTGGTAGGACGTGACCAACTGGAGCTTCATGTTTGTTGAAATTGGAATTGACTTAACTCCATAATGTGGATCAATTGCAGTCAAAGATTTCTTGTCATTTTCTAAAGTTAGGCAAATTAATCACTATATCGATCTGCTGTAACTTAATACAATAACTAACCATATTATAACTGTATGTTAAGATGTAATTTCTAATTACCGACAGACAATACTAAATATATTTAACTATTTTATATCTTCTGTTTACTGTCAGAAATATAGACTTTTGAACTCCCTTGGACTCTCCATGGTTTCTAGAAAACAAACTCTTTAAAACTACATTTCACAGAGTGAAAAGTTTGACTAGAACTTTTATTTCCTAAAGTGAACTCTCCTTTTGACCTTAGACTATGCAGATGAGATTGTCAAATATTGGGAAGGTTCAAAGACAACACTCTTTGTTCATAGCTTTGCACTTGAGAAAGGGTCATCAGAAATTCTAGAGGTTTGTTCCCACATTATAAAGTTGGGACAATATTTTGTGCCCTTGGCAATTCGAATTCTTGCTGTGAAGATTAAAGAATTAACAAAGTTCTTAAGAAAATAATTAAAGTAATGTCCATCCCTGTGCAAGGGCTTTTGAATCTTTTGTTGTTACTCATACATTTTCATTTATGTATTTATGTATTTACTTATTTATTTATTATTTGTTTAATCTCTTTATAGCCTGATCCCAGCCCCTCCTCTCCTGTCCTCCCAGTGCCATCCTCATGCATTCTTCCTTCATTTTGCTCTCTACTAACCCACCCTGATACCTCAAGTCACAGCAGAACTAACAACATCCTTTTCCACTGGAGCTCAATGAGGCAGCCCAGCTAAGGGAAAGGGATCCAGAGGCAGGAAATAGAGTCAGAGACCACCCCTACTCTCATTGTTGACCCTACTCCCGCATGTAGACAATACTGCACATCTCCTTCATATTTTTAGGGGTTCTAGGTCCAACTCGCACATGTTCTTTGGTCGGTGGTTCAGTCTCTGTGAACCTCCATGGGCACAGGTTATTTGACCTTGCAAGTCTTCTTGTGGTGTCCTTGACCCCTCTTGCTCCCTCTATCCTTCCTCCCACTCTTCCACAGCACTCTGATAGTTGGGCCTATTGTTTAGCTGTAGGTTTCTGTGTCTGTTTCCATCATCTGCTGGATGAAGCCTCTCAGAAGATAGTTTTGCTAGATTCTTGTCTGCAAGTGTAGCAAAGTATCATTAATAGTGCCAAGTGTAGCTCTTTCCTATGGAGTGGGTTTCAAGTTGGGTCAATCATTGATTTACCATTTCCTCAAATTCTGTTCCACCTTAATTCCAACAGTTCTTGTAGGCAATGTCAATTTTGGGACGACGTTGTTAGGGATGGTTTGTTGTTCCTTCCCTCCACTGGAAGTCGCACCTGGCTACAGGAGGTGATGACTTCAGGCTCCTTAACACGCTCCCCAGCAGTTTGATCCAGGGTCATCCCCATGGACTCCTGGTAGCCTCCCCTGTCCCAATAATGCCCATGGCCACCAATTTCCATTCTCTCTCCTGGTCCTCTCCTCCAACCCTTACCCCAGCTCTCCCCACTCCTGATCCCCACCCCCTTTACCACCAAGTTCCCTCCCTCCATCTACTCCAGATGTCTCATTTTATTTCCTGTTCTGATTGAGATTCAAGCATCTTTTCTTGGGCCCTCCTTAGCTTCTTGGGTATATGGATTGTAGCCTGGCATTTTGACTCTTATGAATCTGTGTAAGGACTAACTTCTGTTGACATAGTGTGAGTCAAATCAAATTTCATTTTCCTTTCTCTCCTGTCTGGACTGGTTCTCATGTTGGGGGAATGCATTCTGACTGCTTCCCAGTCTAATTGCCTCAGTCAGCATCCCTCTGAATGTATGCATTAGATATTTTCTTGGATCGCTGGTAAAATATAATGTTACCAACACAGTTTTAGCAAAGTATGTTCTCTTGGTGTGTGCATTGATTTATGTGAGATCAAATTTCATAGGGTTATGGAAATTGTTCAATGGGAACTACTGAGTCAACTCTGAAGGGAATTTTATGAATGGTTAATATAGTTCCCTCCTTCTAATACAAGTCCTATGCACCTCACATTTAATTTATATTGATTGCTTTCTGCCATGGAAATAAACCAATCTTTATATTATGCAGGGTTCCTGTTAGTGGCAATATCAAGACTATAAATCTTTCCCTGTAATGTCTGTTTCTCTGCCTTTCTCCAACCTCAAGTGACCCTAATTTAAATTAGGTTTTTAATTAAAGTAATGGGAGCCACTGAGTGTGCTGTTCTTTTTATGCCTGACCAAGTTACTACAGAATAAATACATTCCAGCCCTGTAATAAACTTGAACTTTCTGTATTTGTAATAAAAGTATTCTTTCCAAGGTTGAGATTTGATTTCCACCTTTAAAAAATTCTGCAGTCACTTGGCAGTGTTTATACAAACATGTAAAGTGTGAGTAATAGATGATACAGTACTATCTAGATATCTGTTGCTGAGCTTGAAAATGTAGACTCTGATAGATCTTTGAACTTATTTTCTCTGTTTATATGATAAACTATAGTTTTCATTTGCCTATACTAGTTTATGTTTAATAGATTCTTTTGAATTCAATTAATCTGAGAGGTAAGAGTGCTTCTCTCTAAAAGATGTGTTTTAGATTTTAATCAGTATTTCATTGCATATAGCAATAAAACCCTTTTTTCTTGGAGAAAAGTCTCCAAGGAAGATGGTAAACATTTACTATTCCTTGCTGTTAGCCCCATGTTCTGAGTGCTGCCATCTGTGACCAAAAGTAGAAAAACAGGATAGGGTTTAAGAATCTGGTGTTGGCAGTAGGTTATCCTCCAGCTCAGAGTAGATTTATTACTGTGACAAGGTACTTAGTCATTCTTAGTCTTGATATATTCATTTGTAAGGATGAGAACAGTTGTATTTCCATTTCTTATGTTAGAGAAGAGTTGAGCTAATGCAATTGAAACAATAATGTAAACAAAGGAGTTGATCCAGAATATTAAGGAGCCAGAATTATTGATCATTCCTTCAATTACTAAACACATTCTCTTCGTTTTCTTTTAAAATGTGGTCACTGAACATGGCTTCGGACACTCACTATTGCATTGTTTATGGTCTTATGATAAAAAAAGTTCTCGGTAGTGCTTTGAAATTGGTTTGCTTCTATGCAGAGTATACTGTACTCAAAACTGATCCAAGAAATTTCTGGCATGTTTGTGATCAAATATCCTGCAACTTCCCCTCTTTTTGTCTAAGGAAATCTAACACAGTAAAAACTATTTACAGTAGTGAAGTTGTTTCTGCCAAGCTTTCTATGATGTCCAGAGTGGCTATATTTGGCAGTCTCAGGGTTAAGAGTTGTTGAGTTCAAAGTTCTGTAAGAATGTTATTTTTTTTTAATCTCCGTAGTTTGATTTTATCAATAAAGACAGATGCAGGGGTGAAAGCCTGCTAGCTCACAGAGGCAGAGAAATCACCCAAATGACCTTCCTCCTCGTCCAACATCCCAGAAGGAATCCTCCATCTCCAACCTCCTTCAAATTCAATGTCTCTCCCATCTCTTTATGTGAGTCTCTCTGTCTATTCTCCTAACTTCCTTTTCCTCTCTAGGTGTTTTTCTTAATAATCCTATATTCACTTCCTATCAACTCATTGCTTGCTATACCTCATCCTATGGTTGACTTTTTAAAATCCTGTTTACAATATTCAAGAAGAAACTCTTGGATTAAAGGTGTGTGCTAAGGCTGAGCCACAACACAACTAATAATAGGGTTTTTTTTGTTGTTGTTTTTGTTCTTTTTTTTTTTTGCAGTACATAACACAATCTCAGGGTTCACAGTGTGGTCAAAGAACCTGCAACACATGTTCTTTCTGCTTTGTCATATGAAATCATTTTATTCTTTATTCTCTGTAATATGCTTGGGTTTTGTTTGTTGGTTTGTTTTTACTTAGCTGTGTTGTGTGATGCTCTGTACTTGGTTATAGCAACATAGTTGTTTAATTGAGATCTGGATGATATGTTCCCCCTCCCTTTTTCCTTTCCTCTCTCCATCGATTTTCTGTCTCTTGCTTTTTCTTCACTACTATGTACCACTGCGCCATTTTGTTTATAATTATCAAATATAATTTCAGATAATATTGATACATTTGTATATTTTTTCATATTCCAAAGGTTTCTAATATACTTAACTATGATGAATGGACGGGTAGTGGGTGGACAGAAGAATGCTACCTAGAGATTTATGGCATGCATTATAATAGGAGACACCTGTTAAATTTAAATAAGGAGCTGCATTTAAAAACAAATTTCTCAAGGGGCATGTCCCACAAAAGCCTTCACTTACCAGGAAACTGGGACAGAGGGGAAGGCATCCTATTGGGACTCTAAATGAGAGACGCATGGGAGAACAGCAAAATAAAAGGATCCAGAGGGTCCTAGAAATCTACAAGTAGAACAATATGATAGGCAGATTTGGGCCCAGGGGTCCCGCTCAAACTAAGGCACCAGCCAAGGACAATACAGGAGGTAAACTTTAAACTCCTTCCCAGATCTAGCCAATGGTCAGAATATTCTCCACAGTTGAGTGGAGAGTGTGATACGACTTTCTCACGTACTCTGGTGCCTCACATTTGACCATGTCCTCTGGAGGGGGAGACCTGGTGGCACTCAGAGGAAGGACAGCAAGTAGCCAAGAAGAGACTTGATACCCTATGAGAATATATAGGGGGACGTAATCCCCCTCAGGAACAGTCATAGGGGAGGGGAATAATGGGAAAATGGGGGGGGGGGAGGAATGGGAGGATACAAGGGATGGGATAAACATTGAGATGTAACAAGAATAAATTAATAAAAAAAAAAAACAAATTTCTCATGAATTAATTTTTCTTCTTGATAAAGGGTGTCATTCTTATAATCCTCAAGGTACAACCTTAAATTTAACAAACCTAAATAAGAATGCTGAATAATGCACTAAATATGAGTACTTGGCTTGGTGAGAGAGATGTGGAATTTTGAGATTTACATGTATGTTTTCTGTGTGTGAGGCATGTACATGTCATAGCCTGCATGTAGAGGTCAGAGGACACCTTGAAGGAGTCTCTTTTTCTTTTACCTTGATCACTGAAAGGGCTGACAACAGGTTGCCAGACTTAGCAGAAAGCTCCCTTACCTACAGAGCCATGCTGCAAACCCAAGAATACTTGTACTTCGGACTCAGAGTGGCCACTTAACCTGGGGGTGAATCTGTGCTTTAATTCACACACTGCGAACCTTGCAAGGTAAAAGTCATAATAGTAAGAAGCGATATTCATAAAATGTGAAAAAACAAAGACTCAAAATCAAAAGAAAACTTCAAGGAATAAGGCAGTACACGTGATAAATGAATACTTTTGAGAATTTAGGTACTGATGCAGTAAGTGTATCAAGGATAGAGTTAAAGTCTCCAATTTTCCTAGACTATGTCACCTAAAGTTGTACCATTTGGTTCTTTGTTCAATAGCTGGTCCTCTGTGGATTGAGTGAATAAGCCAGGGAAGGTTTTCTCAAAGGGCCCTGCATGAGCTTGAAAGAAGAATTTTGGGATTGCCTCAAACATCTTAAAATATTGTTTGAAAATAAAACTATTGTATTGATTTTGTGGATTACTTTTGGTAAGAGTCTTAAATGTTTGCTACTCCTCTAACAGACTAGTGTGTGTATGTGTGTTAGATCATGGTGAGAGGAAGAGGCACTGTCCATGTCAGTGTGTTTCTAAATACACTGTGGACTTCTGAGGGTGTGCATCTGGGCCTTTGCTGTGTAGGAGAGGACGTGTAAGCTTAGATGTATGCAAGGAGCACATGCTTTTATATTTCTCTGCACAGGAATCTGACCTCTTACCTCTGAACTCTCAGAGGCACTGTGTGAGTCAGCAAAGCCTACCCAAACCCTCACTGTCCAAATCATTACAAATTATTCGAGGAGCATTTATTTCTGCAATGCTTTACACATATAGGAAGCATACATTTTTATTAATTTTTTATTTTAATATATACATTTATAATATTACAAATATATACAATAAACTACCTACAGCAAGAAGAACCATGACAAAATCAGGAATAATATAAATGTTACATTCTTAGTGTTTTGGCTATTTGTCAGCCTTGAAGAAAACATCTTTGCTATCTTGGTGCTCCTAAAATTCTTAATGTAGGTCAGTATCTATTATATCTCATCATTTTAAAACATACATCTCTGAAAATAAGCTCTTCCATTCATTGATTGCTTTCACTGAACTCTTTTAATAAAATGTGCATTGGAAGTTTTTACAAGCTTTGCTGTGTACGAAGGATGCAGTTGGACTCAAAACAGGCATGAATCTTGTCTTTCTTGACTCGCTTTTTGTGGATCACCTGGATTCCTTTAACAGGTGTGTGTGATATGAGAACTATGATGGTTTATCTTATTTCAAAGACACAAATCAATTGTATCCTTAAACAGTAGGTGGTCTGTTAAGGCCCCAAGAAAGATTCATTGTTGTTCTTTAAGGATCCTCAATATCAATCTGTAGATAAAATAAGGTGGTTTTTTTCCCCTGAACATTTTTCCTTCTAGGGCTTTATGCATGTGGTACACACACCAGGAAGACCTGCACACCTGGGGAGATAGCATGAAATGAACCTCAATAGGAAGCAAATGATGTGTTTGATTTAGACTTTCAGAAAGTTTAGCAGTAACATTTCGTTGGTTACTATGATTATAGTCTGTAGTTTATTTACTTAGGAAAATTTCAAATTGTAATAACATCATCATAGCATTACTAACCATGTGTATCATTATATTTATTACTGGATTTTATGTAAATTTCCAAGAAGCATAGCCTTTTCATACATTTTATGTACCAGGTTTTTTTCATGTTGTTAAAAAAATTGTGCAAAATTTGTATTTCTGTTACCAAACAACCTCTTAAACTACATCATATAATGAAATACATCTGCTATAAGGAACATGTTAAGTGCTAAGGTAAACAAGAGTTTATTGTTTGATTTCCCTTTTATTATAAAATAATCAGAACATCATATATTTATAAATATCAATTTTGCATACAATACTGAGCTACAAAAATGTATTTTGTAACTTATTGGGTGTTTTGATTTAAAACACATGAACACTCGCTTGCCTAATTGGAAAACATGATTTAGCTGGTAAGTTGGTGCTGGTACTCATAAAATGAAATAAAAAAACCTGAACTGACAGAAATACATGGAAGAACACTGAAAGTGGAAGAAGATGTGGGTATAAATGGCATTAGGCCTTCATATCTAATCATAAGCAAAGGAAGAGAGCAAAATGAAAGTGTCCATTTGGACTGAAAAATCCTCTAAGAAAAAACAACTATATTTAATTTTACTTTTTGTTTCTTGAAATCCATGTAGCAAGCATAGTTCTGGATAGTAGAAATGTTGGCCCAAAGCTCACAAAGTAACAGCATTTCAATTATATTTGAGTTACAAATTACTAAAGTGAAAATTAAGATTTTATAGAAACCACCATTTTGTTGTGAAAAGGGGGTAGGCTATGGTCTACATTAATAAAAATCCTAAAATTATATAACACTTTACTTTTAATATTCTACTTCAATTGGTTATATAATATTTACATTATACTTTAGCTACACATGTTAGTGGGTTATAAGTAACCTGTAATATTTATCTATCTATCTATCTATATATCTATCATTTACTTACCTCAGTTATTATTTATACTTATCAAGTTTCATATTTCTTTTTTATTAATTTATTTTGTATTACATCTCAGTGGTTATCCCATCCCTTGTATCCTCCCATTCTTCCCTCCCTCCCATTTTCCCCTTAGTCCCCTCCCCTATGACTGTGCCTGAGGCGGACTTCCTCCCCCTGTATATGCTCATAGGGTATCAAGTCTCTTCTTGGTAGCCTGCTATCCTTCCTCTGAGTGCCACCAGGTCTCCCCATCCAGGGGACATGGCACCAGAGTACATGTGAAAGTCATACCCGAAAGTTTCAGATTTCATAAAGACAACTTTCTTCACCATCATCTATCAGCTATATACTCTTCCATGCTTTATAATTCCTCTTTAATTCTACCTAAGCATGGCTTTCCTCATGTTTAGAACTTGACTTTCAATTGTACTTATAAGAGCTAGAAGAAAATTTATTTTTCCACAATCAACGAAAAAAGCTCCCTGGACTTTGTACTTGAGCCTACTGAGAGATGATTTTCATTTATTCATACTTTCTTAAAGAACTTTTTAAAATGGAGATGGTTTCAAATGTGACAAGTGAGCCACTAGACAAAACGCCCTTATTTCTACCACAAACAGAATTGTGCCTAAAAAAAGGGCAAGCTTGGATGCAGGCAGAGTGGACAGCCAAACTCTGTCAAGACAGGGTAAGCAAGTCCTCAATAGTTCCTTCCTCACAAATATGTCTGTCAGATATATTGGGCCAGAAGGCTAAAGATGATGCTCCAACATTAGAGTCTTGGGTGACTGTTCAGACAGCAAACTGAACTCAGTTGGGAAGATACTAACTACTCATTTGGGAGGATACTAACCTACACTCCCAGTCTACTCATATAATTGATTTTATTTCTTCTCAAGTTGAAGATCAGGTAGTTTAGTTTTATAATTAAGCTTAGTTGTTTATGGCTGAGAGGTTTTTAAGTCTAGATATATTTTTAAGTTGATAATGATGAGATATGATAAATATTGTTTTACATCCAGAATTTTAGACTCGCCAAGATAGGAAAGATGTTTTCTTCAAGGCTGACAAATACAAATAGCCAAAACACTAAGAATGTAACATTTATACAATTCCTGATTGTGCCATGGTTCTTCTTACTGTAGGTAGTTTATTGTATATATGTGTAATAATATAAATGTGTATGTTAAAATATAAATATTTTAATGTATTACATTTATTCATTTATTTGGAGAGAGCGCATTCCACAGGATAACTGCGGTAACCTGAGGACAACCTGAGGTCGTCAGGAGTTCATTCTCTCTTCTCACCTTGTGAGTCCAAGAAGTCAAACATGGGTCATCAGGCTTGGTGACAAGATCCTTTACTCTGTGACACCTCACTGGCTAGGTCCTCACTTATTTTTGACAAGGTAAAAGCCTTGGGACTCCTTGAGAAGAAAGTATTTCAGGGTTAAGTAAAGCAGAATGAGAAATATTCTATTATCGAATTCTCCTGCTACTGAACGTTTTATAAAGTTTTCTTAATCAAGAAAATAATTTGTTTAAAATTAGTTTTCCAGGTTTTGGTTTTCTACACACACACACACACACACACACACACACACACACACACACACACAAACACACACACACACACACACACACACACACACAGAGAGAGAGAGAGAGAGAGAGAGAGAATTCTTTTTTTTTTTTTTTTTTTTTTTTTTTTTTTGTCTCAATGGAGTCTTTACACCTTCAAAATATGTAACTGTGCCTTATTTTTCCATTTACTTATTCAGTTACTATTTGGCACACACACATGCATGCCTTTGTGTGTGTGTGTGTTTGTGTGTGTGTGTGTAGATTCATGTACAATAGCATAGAAGTCAGAAGACAGTTTGTGAGAAGTGGTCCTCGGCTTCTGTGTTGTGAGTCCTGAGCCTGAACTCAGGCAGCAAGTCTTGACAAGCATCTCGCTTACCTCCGGAGCCATCTTGTCAGAGCAAGTCTTTGTGTTTTAACTATTTCTCAATTAATATTAGGTCTTACATGGCATGTGACTTTTAATGCCATTTTAATAATTCTATTCATTTTTGCACTCTGGTAGGTAGAGCAATCTTCACTTCACAACCCCGCACCAATGAGTACATAGGCACCTCCAGCTCCCTACCATCTCTTTACTTTGTGTCTTCTTTTGTAATTTTTACGTCCCTGCCCAGTCCAATTTGTATGGCCCCTGTACTCACTGGTGTGGGGCTATTTAGTGGAGCTTGCTTTACCTACTAGAGACCACATCCTTAAATTTGACTATGTTTCCATGCCAAAGAAACATTGGTTTCCCACAGCTCCTCAGGTAGGCGTAAGAGATGATGAGGCACCCAACCCCCATATGCTGGAGTCTTGGCTGGCATGATCTTGTTCAAGTCTTATTCAGAAAACTACAGCTACTTGTTAATGAGTTCTTAAATTAATGAGTACAATGGCCCTGTAATATTTAGAATACACTTTTTTTTCAATCTGATCTTCCTCTAGTTCTGGCTCTCTCAATCTTTCCTTACTTAATTACCTACTTCCTCGATGGTATCTGAGACTTGGGAGCAGGAGGTGTGTTATAGATGTCTTATTTATGGCTGAGCATTCGGCAGACACTTATTCTCTGTATTTTCATCAGTTATGTTTATTGTACTATGTACTTTCCACTGCACAAAGAAGCCTCTCTGATAAGGTCTTAGAACTGCTCTGACTTATGAGTATAGAGATTCATATTTAGACTGCAGTTTGGAGCTATGTCTGTTTAGCAAAATAATAGTAATACGTTCATCCTGGGGCTTATGAGTGGTCCAAACAAGGATTCTTAGCCAGGTTTACAATACAAGTCTTGTGCTTATTCCTGTGCAATGTAGATTAATTACAATAAAGTCATTGTTTATGCCTGTGGCATGTGGAACACTTTTGCATGCATGGACATACCTTGTCACGACATCTGTAATTGTTTTAGTTCACAAAATTCACATCTGGGCAAGACTGTTGAGGACTTCTCTCAAGCTGCCTGAAGAGCACCTTCTTATTCTATGGAAACTAGCCATCAGGGAGAACCCTCCTAGTCAATACTACCTTGATTTCTTCACGTCCTGTGGCCAAAATGTTTGTTATCATAATCTTGACATTTTGGCGAACAACCAAGAGTGACGGAGGAAATAGTTTGCATTGTTTTGGTGGTTTCCAGGATACTCTTGACTAATTTGTGTGAAACTTATAGATCTTGAGTTTCTATGTGGCTTTTTTTCAAACATCCCTACTGATAGTTATTTCCTTTGATACAGAATTGCTAATATATACTGAATGGCTAGTGTGCCCTCTGATTCATGTGATTGTTACGTTGCCACTCTATTCTGTCCATAATTCTTTGATATTAAACCTGTATTACAGATAAGAAAATCAAGAAAGGTTTCCCCATTGACACCCAACTATTAAATAGCAATACTGTCTTTGAACCCCAACTCCTAATCCTAGATCCCCATGCTACATTTTTTTTTTGCCTTTATCATTCTACCAATCTTCCAAAATAGATGACCCTTTCTAAAAGACAAGTAAAAAGAGGAAAGAAAAAGGGAATGTGTGGGGATATCGGTGAAGACATGCAATCACTTGCTATTCGGTGTTGTAAGGTAGGAAAGAACAAAGTGTGTAAAAACATATCTTTTTCTTTTACAATGTGATAAGATGTTTTATAGAGGCCAGTTTTCAAGGACCACATAATTGCCGAAGTCCTTAGGAATACCTTAGCTCCAGTTCAAAAAATGTTAGTTCTAGTTCTGAGCAGTGATGAAATTTTCAGGCAGAAGACGATTTTAAATCATTAGGTTGTGTGAGTCCGAATATACTTGTGTTGGTAAATTAATTCAAGCTGGAAAAAAAGTGAAGGGGTTTAGAAAAGTATTAAAAGAAGGCATTCCTCAGACTCATGTAGCTCATTAAAGTCACTTAGTGTCAGTGACAGTGGCACACGTGCAGCTTTGGCAACTAAGCTTGACAGTCAGTCAAAAGCATGCAGGTAGCCAGGTCTCAACTGCATCTAGATGTGTAGCCTCAAATCCAAGCTCCTTATTGTTTTTTTTTTTTTAATTTTTTATTAATTTATTTTGTATTACACCTCAGTGGTTATCCCATCCCTTGTATCCTCCCATTCTTCCCTCCCTCCCATTTTCCCCTTATTCTCCTCCCCTATGACTGTTCCTGAGGGGGATTTCCTCCCCCTGTATATGCTCATAGGGTATCAAGTCTCTTCTTGGTAACCTGCTATCCTTCCTCTGAGTGCCACCAGGTCTTCCCCTCCAAAATATGTGAAGAATCAAGAAATTAAACACCACCAAACCAAATAACCCAATTGAGAAATGGGGCTTGGAACTAAACAGAGAATTCTCAACAGAGGAATATCAAATGGCTGCGAAACACTTAAAGAAATGCTCAACATCTCTAGTCATCAGAGAAATGCAAATCAAAACAACTCTGAGATTCCATCTTACACCCATCAGAATGGCTAAAATCAAACATTCAAGCGACACCACATGCTGGCGAGGATGTGGGGAGAGAGGAACATTCTTTCATTGCTGGTGGGAATGCAAACTAGTACAGCCACTTTGGAAATCTATCTGGTGATATCTCAGAAAAATGGGAATAGGGCTTCCTCAAGACCCAGCTGTTCCACTCCTTAGAATATACCCAGAAGATGCTCCAGCACACAACAACAAAATTTGTTCAACCATGTTCATAGCAGACTTATTCATAATAGCAAGCTCCTTATTGTTAAACTGTCTGTTTCTTTATTTCCCAATTAGGTGTTTTATAGATTATGACAAAAGATTGGTAACTATTCTACTCTCTGGCTTAGGATTGCAATCAATAAATCTGGTTAGGCAGATCCACAGCCTGTCCAGAAAGTAGGTAACTGTGGGTTCATGGTCTCTATGAACAGCAGCAATTCAGACTGAGATCCGTACTCCCTTGCACATCTCTGAAAAAAAACAAAACAAAACAAAACAGAAATCTACTTAGAATGCAGAGTTTGATTAATTTCAATTTGCTCTTGTCATTGCTATTTTTAATGTGTTAATATTAGTCAGCTTGTGTTGATGTACAACATACTACAGGATGGGTAGAATTCTCACTGCTCTGAAATTGTAAGTCTATGATCCAGCATTTTTGCTTTTGGATAAAAACTTTCTCTTTTTAACTTATATGTGTTGAAAGCAAAAGAGATAATTTTCCAATATCCCTTCTCAGGATTCCCACACAATCAAATCAGAAGCTCTTCATTATAAACCCACTTAACCTTAATTACCTACATAGATGCTCTTTTTATAATCTTGTCCAGACTAGGAGTTAATGCTTCAATATAACACAAGAGTCTACAATAATATGAAAATCTAGAGCCTTTCTTGGTGGCTTACCATGCTTGGTCAGAGAACATCCTCCATAACTGTTGGAGCCTCCCAATCTTCCAGCAACATTCAGGTTTATCTTTGCTTCCTGTTTCACTCAGATATAATAGAGAGTCCCTATGAAATCAATGAGACACATTTTTTTAGAACAAGAATGACGAGTACACTCTAGAACTTGATGTCATGTTTTTTAAAACGTATATATTTAAAAACATGTTTAGAGTAATTGCTCATATCATTAATGTATGTTTCTCAGGAAATATCCATCCTGATAAGACTTAATTCTGTGCTAAAATATTAACAAAAGTAAAGAATCAGAATAAAGTCCTAGGTTGATAGAACTAAGAAACAGGGTCTTTCTTATGATAGTAATTATTAAGTTGCACATAACTATTTTGTAGTTAACCCATTACTATAAAAAGTCCTTTGCTCTTAATAGCTTTTCTTAAATGTTTGTTATGAATTTATAACTATGTTCTTAGAATTCACATTCTGTGTTCTTATATATTTAAAAATTAATTTAATTTGTCTATATTTGAAGAACGTTTAATTTCTGAGCCTTTAGAAACATAATTGTATACTATTTGCAATATTTTATATCAATGCTGAATAATAATTCTGAATGGTAGAAGTGTGTTTGCAAGCTGAATTCAATGGTTTTCTACTTTTAAGGAGAATGTATTAGGTGATGTGATATTTTGCATAAAACAATTTCCTACGTTTGAAAACTTGTCAAACTCCTGTCACTTTAGTTTTGTGAAGGAGAATTTTTGAGCAGTAGCAAGACCCATAAATGCAACTGATGTCTGTATACGCAGAGCAAAGGGACATGCTCTTTATTTAAACGGAATGCCATAATTCACTACATGGGTTTTAGTTGAGGGGTATTGGGACTCTAAATGAGAGACGCATGGGAGAACAGCAAAATAAAAGGATCCAGAGGGTCCTAGAAATCTACAAGTAGAACAATATGATAGGCAGATTTGGGCCCAGGGGTCCCGCTCAAACTAAGGCACCAGCCAAGGACAATACAGGAGGTAAACTTTAAACCCCTACCCAGATCTAGCCAATGGTCAGAATATTCTCCACAGTTGAGTGGAGAGTGTGATACGACTTTCTCACGTACTCTGGTGCCTCACATTTGACCATGTCCCCTGGAGGGGAAGACCTGGTGGCACTCAGAGGAAGGATAGCAAGTAGCCAAGAAGAGACTTGATACCCTATGAGAATATATAGGGGGACATAATCCTCCTCAGGAACAGTCATAGGGGAGGGGAATAATGGGAAAATGGGGGGGGGGGAGGAATGGGAGGATACAAGGGATGGGATAAACATTGAGATGTAACAAGAATAAATTAATAAAAAAAAAATAAAAAAAATAAAAAAAAAAAAAGAAGTCATTGTTTTCCTTTTAGTTTGACTTTTTCTTTCCGTAAGGAAAATGTATGTAAGAGAATTTGTGTTTGTTTCCATCTTCTAAAATTTAACTTAAGAGGATTTCAAGACATTTGGTGATAAAGACTCATATTACGTTTTTGTCGAATCAGGTTTATTTGGAAACATCACCTTTAAACAAAAGTCACGGGTCTTTGAGGAAGACAACTAACAGGAAAAAAAAGTTTGATAAAGTTAACTTGGAGCTGCTTTTGTACAGAGCTTTGACGGTGCTGTCATTCCATTTAGTAAAATAACACCGAGGATCTGGATTTAACAGCTCCAGAACGTTAATTAGAATGGAAACCATAACTGTCCATCCTGAGAAGAGGCCAGAGCTTGCTAAGGCAATCTGAACATCTGAAGCACGGATATAGATGAAGTTTCAAACTTTTTTTTTCTCTATTACTATTAAATTTAAGCAGAAATATATTAATACTTTTTTTTTAGTTGAGAAGTAGTAAGTTTCCTTCAGGAGCCTGCTAAGAGGGACCCTGTTTTTTAATTCTATCAACCTAGGACTTTATTCTGATTCTTCAGGATCTGATTTTTTTCAGGAAAGTTTTATTTTCGTCTTCCTCTTCCTCCTTCTCCTCTTTCTTTAATATATGTTCCTGATAATGGTAATTATAAATGAAGTGCATAGTTTAAAACATAAACTTCAGGATGTAAGACAAGCACTCTGTAGATTCAAATCTCTGCTGCTGCTGCTGCTGCTGTTGAGTAATTCATTGCCAGCACTCCCCTTAATGCACCTTAAAGGGCAGGCAGAAATTCATGTTTTTATTCATCAGCCCATCCCTCTGAAAGCCATTCGGTATTAAACCAGTTTGCAAGAACTAGAGGAAACAAGAGCCCCAGCTGGGCAGTAGGCAAGGTTAGAAGATCCACATGAGATTGCCTGTGACACACTCTGGGGTTTGATCCTGTCCAGTATTTGCATGGAGCTATCAAGTTAAATAGGATAGGACTCTGTTCTCCATGTTCTATGATATCTGTGCCTTGCTAGCTCATGTGGTGTCATAAAACTATGGGAAAGTCTTCCCAGCTATCTGACACACCTGGGAAAATTAAAGCACTGATTATTGCCTAAAGGTTTTTGTTGTTGTTGTTGTTGTTGTTGTTTTGCTGCTGCTGCTGTTGTTGTTGTTGTTTTTCAGCAATATTGCACAGCAGAGTCTGAACTTCCTGCTGCTCTGGAAGATTTTCTGAGGATATGGGAATGTTTCTTTTGTCTTTGTCCTCCCTGTTTTCCCTCATAATCAGGTATGAGTTGGAAAGTTGCTAGGAGAGGACTGGGGTGTTGGGATGAAGAGGTGAGGGTTAGCTCAGAAGGAGTAACATGGCAGAATTCCCACGAAAGCTGGCAAAGGATGAAAAAGATAAAGAAATCTTTCCATTCCCCCCTCTGAAGCAGAGGATTCTCTGCATGACTTCTTCACTGTTAAGGCGATGAGCTTTCAGGCTGCGATTTTATTAACGATTCATATGGAGATGGAGGGCAGTGGAAGAGCAGATTCTCACATAAACTTGATCTGTCCATGAATGCACTCCTCTGTTTGCCCTGACCCTGAATGGCTTAAGACACTGCCTGTGAGGCCAGTGTGCCAGACACAAAGAAAGAAATGAAAAGCAAGCACATTCCAGGAGTCTGCACAAAGGAACCCAGCAGTCTCCAGCCCTCTCCCCAGAGAGGGTGTTATCTGCGTGTAGCCAAAAACATCTCAAATGTTTATTTGTGTACCTTCAGTTTTTAAAAATCCATGTGCAGTTCCTTAAGCAATCCTCTATCAAGATGTTTTTTTCTCTCTTTTAAGTTTTGCTCTCTGAAATTGTTTAAGCTGGATATTTTATGAGGGTGCATTTTCTAAAGTTAAGCTTCAGGAGTCATGGGCTTATTTGCTCTGCTGGGTAGTTACCTTGCCACAGGCATCCTTTCCAGCATTAGCAGAAGGCCAGAAAACATTTTAAAGCTGGGTTTGACATTGTGATGCATCCCAACACTTAAGCTCTGAGCTTTGTGATAGATAGGAAAACACATATGAAACTGACATGAGTTTGGTATGGCCATTGCTAGGATCATGAGCAGAATCCTAATTGTTACATTATGAGAAAAATGGAAGAAGGAAACCGAGAGAAGAAGTTCGGGTGAGGTAAAAGAGTCAAGGAAGCTAGAAATTTTCACATTGCTCGTCTATAATCATCACTAGCTCACTGTGTCCAGTAGCATCCGTATCAAGACAACACAAGGCTTACAAGCTATCTCTGTGTAGCTTGATAGATGCTAAGCTTATTGTTGAGAAAACTGCAGTCTGGGATGATAAATTTTTAAGTTCAGGGGACTAAAAACTGTATATGCTTCAAGGTGTGCCTACATTATATTACATGTTTGATGGATGCTCAAAAAATCAGAAATTTGAAATATGCAGACTCTTGAGTCTTATAAGCTGTGCAAGTTGCTTCAAATTTTGTGTTTCATTATTGAAATAACCACTTAAGGAATCCAGGCAAATGTCACTCATTATGATGGGGTTTGTTCCTTTCACTTTATGGTGGCTTTATTTCCATGAAATTAACTGTTGTACTTTGGCTAATTGTCAGTAATTGGGGATAAAATCACTTCATTGTTTCCCTATAGTATAACACTAATTAGGATCCTGGCATTATTGGCTCCATCATGTTCTGTATTTTACCTTCTACACCGACTGAGTGAGAGGCAGACTCACTCTTGAATGCACCTCTTAAAGAAATCCATGAGATAAAATGCTTCAATGAATAACTAAGCAAGTATTGTAAGCAGTCTGTCATAAATTAACTTTAAAACATTGGCATCAAAGGAAAGCTTTGCTGGAAAGTTTGTGGGTTTCCTCAAATACTAACTTATCTCCCTGATTTGAATGGAATCATACTCAAGTCATTTTTTAAATATCAAAATTCCAAATCTCTGCCACGTAGTTATTCGCATTTTCATGCATTCTGCTCGTGTAAATAATATGGAAGTCAGGATTGCTGCAAGGGGTTTTGTGAGACCTGACAGGGCTGGGAGAGTAGGTCATTCTCCACATTCATGATGAGTAAACTGATTCTCTTACAATATACAATACCCAAAACCACTTGCTTTTCTGCTTTTATTTCTTGGTTTTCCCATATTAAAAATAAAATAAAATTTGAGCCACCATTATCTCATACAAAACATATCTAAATACTTTTAATCAGAAAACTTCACTTTGTATATTTGTTTTCATCCTAGAAAAGTGTGATGAATACCTTAAAATAGTTCTGGAAGAAAGGACTGGAAATTATTCTGAATTTTGAAGTGAGATTTGATGTCAGTTACAGACAATATTTTAATAGTCTATATGGGACCTGTCACAGACAATGAAGCTTTGCTCCATAAGAGAATTCTCCTCCTTCTGAGCTGCTTGTGAGTTTTGTCCATTAAAAAAGTTTTATAACAGTTGGAAAAGTAGTCTTCTTGCAGAGTTTTCTTTTTCTGAGAGACTTTTGACCAATCAAGGGCCAGTTTGCTCAGTTTGCTCCCAGTGCATCCAGAATGCATAGCTTGAAACTGTTTCTCAGTCACCTCACAGAAGAGATTTTTACAAAGCGATTAGGAAAATAATTGCCTATTAAAAGGTGAAGATTGCTTTGAGCAGCACGAAAATGAACTTTGAAACTGAAAGCACGCATTGTTAGCGTGGAACATACGCCGCAAATCTGAAATTAGTGAAAAACGCACGAAATACACCTCTTGGCAAGCCGAATTGTTTGAATTTTCTAAAGCTGTCAGCCCTTTTTGCTTTATTTTCTTTTTCGTGTTGAAGAAAAATTTCACATGGAAAGCTTCACCTTTTGCACAGAGTTGAAATGTTTCATTATTGCAGGATTGTTCTGCACTGTACAAAAACCAGAACAATTCAATCGTTTCCAGGGTGGGAGGGGCAACGCAAATGAGAATCTTTCTGTCATTGGTGAATGCCCCATAGCAAAGCAAAAATAAGTATAAAGACCTATAGTCACTGCCTCGAGAAAGGAATCTTTTGATTTCAGCAGTTGTCTGAATGGCCATTCAGGCTATTTTGTAGCAAGTTGCAATAATAGCGCATCTAAATAGAGTAAAAAACTTTGGACATAAACTATGTTTACTTGTGGCATCTCAATAGGATACCCCATAGGACTAAAGAAAAGTTATTTTCTTCTCTGTCTTTTTTACGTTCCTGTGCCCTAGAAAATTAGTTCTTTGGAGTAAAATCCAACTTACTCATCTCTCATCTTATTGGTGCACATAGAAGGTTTTTGTTGCCTTTTCATTTGTTGTTTTAAATGCACAGAATGTGATAAATGAAGAAATGAAAAGGACCCCAAATTTCAACTGGGATAAGATATTATGACAGTCACTTTGAGAAGAAAGTCTTTCTCTTATGCAACCAGGCATATCAGAGATTCTGGAGAGTGCAAGATAAAGTTTGTGTTCTGGGCTAGTGTCTTCATTAGCAAAATAACAGAATGGAAGTAGGACTCTGATAACAGGAGGAAGAAAATATCCATGCTTTTTCTCATGTAATCATACTTGACAACCATACAGACCATGCTGGAGCTAGCACGAGTCTCAGCCAGTGTAGTTGGCCACATTGGTCCCTCAAGGCTTTTATAATTATAATCAGTTTTCTCATCACACCACACTCTGCCAACACTCCTAATTATTCATATTCTCATTTCTAAAATTAAGAATATTATACATGAAATAAAATCAACAGTGTCAGCTACCACTAAAACAGTAGCCATGGTGTTTATGGGAGTACACACTAGCTCTGACCTGCATGGCCTTCTTAGGGTATCGCCTTCTCACATGGGAAGTGGGTACATATTTACAGTACTTCCAACACCAGGGCCACCAAACTCTGGTGTCATGCTTATGTCTACATACAGCTGTACCCTAACACTGCTAAACAGATTATCTACCAACTAAAACAAGGAGCAGTCAGCAAAGCACATTGAACCAGAGGTAGCAGTGCTTGTGTGCTTTTTCTAATTTTCCTTTATGCTTCCCAAATGAGTTCCACATTCTGTGAAACTTCTCCAGGGCTCCTGCAGCCCACAAAAAAAAAAAAGGGGGCAACATTTGAGTTTATGTGTTCTGCGAAGCACTCCCAAGTTTGGTGTCTTACAAGAGGCAGATGATTTTACCTTGATAAAGACTTACAGGATTCCTCTTATTAAACAACCTACATTTTAAAATGCATATTCTATAGGGCATTACTTCTTTCCTGGGCAACGTTACAGCTTACATCTGAGCAAGTTTATGAAACATTGAATTCAGGCCTCAGCAACTAAAAGACCACTGAAACTCTTTCAAAAGCAATCCCTTGATTGAGCAGCTACTAACACCTTTAGATGGCCAATGCCTGTAGAGGAGTCCAAATTCTGTGTTTAGTACTTTGAGTTGAATTATTACCTATTTTTATCAATGAATTGTGAGATTTTTTTTGCTCTAGAATACAAGAGTAACTTGGGACTAATGATTTTACGCTAAGTTACCTAGCTACCCATCACCTAAGAAAATAGTATCTCATTTTTTTTCATAGCAAACAGTGCATATGATTTTCAATTCTAATTATAAGGACAGAATAGGTTCCTGCTCTAAATCAGACTTTACCTCAGAATTCACACACTAAGCCATTTCTGGTGAGATATGAAATTTATGATTTTCATATTTGAGACATCAGTTTCAAGATTCATAAGCAAAGTTAGACATTAACATTACCAGCAGTTTGTATTGTTAGTTAACGTATAAAGTATAAAACTATGTATATCATCTCTGTAGGTATGCATTGTTCTGTGAATGGTAACACGTTAATGTAAAGCACTATGTGGAAACGGAAATTATCTACATCAACTTTAATTTCAATATAATACAGATAAAATGCATCAGAAATAAGAAAAATATATTTTGAGAAACTACATCCATAAGTTTATTTTTCTTTCAGGATATAAACTTTTTTTCCACAAATAACTTAGAAGCACCTCAAGATGTTGAGTGTTACATGGATTATTGTACCCCATGGCCTGGAGCATGACCGCATTGTAAACTGTCAAAGATATAAACACCAAAGCTGCGCATGTGATTTTGGTTAGGGCATTCTTAACGCTGATTTTTTCAACGTGAGCAGTTTTGTTCTTTGGTTAAGGTCTTCCGGTGATCGATTCCTGGCCAAGCCAGCTCTCTTCAGGAGGAGGATGAGATCAAAACGGTGTGAGCCTTTGCTTTAGCAGAGTGATGGGCTTATCAATAATGAATTGGAAATCTCAGGAACCCTGGGCACCAGCATAGTACAACTTCCCTGTGTTAGAACATTGTAAGCCTATCGGGTTTGAGCTGAAGCACCATGACAGCTCTGTTTTAGCCGAAGCGCCATGACAGCTCTGTTTGAGCCAGTCGCTGCTGCAGTTACAAGAAATCTTAGAAGCTTCGGGAAAATGAGTGAGATCGCTCCATTGAAACCTTACATCAGAGGATGTCATTTAGGAGTGAGAATGCATTTATGAAATTGCTTTTTAGGGAAGACTATTCTATACTCGTTAATAACCTTTTGTCCCCACATCTACTTTCTAATATTTGTAACTTTTGTTGTTTTCCCTGAGAAGTTTCTTCATATCTTAACAGCTTGTCTGGCAGCAGGGGTCATGTTCTTCACTTGGGCTTTCTGGTCATGGTGGTGGCTGAGAGTAATGGAGAGGGGGAGTGAGTGAGTGTGGAAATGCAAAGCTGTCTCTCGTTACGTTCTATCGATCTCATTCCGGTGTCATTCAATTAAGACAGAAATGTGATGGATAGTCTGGAGGTTCCTGGGTTGCCCTACATCCACTGCAGATAAAGCCTTTGTGCTTTGTTTTGGGGGGGAAGGGATAGAGAAAGGGCATGGACATGAGGGAGGAATCAAAACTGCTATGTGATCTGAATTACAAATCAATGACTCTGCAAGGACGTTGCAAATGTTAAACATGCCATATTTATCT
Organism: Acomys russatus; assembly: GCF_903995435.1. Taxonomy (NCBI): domain Eukaryota; kingdom Metazoa; phylum Chordata; class Mammalia; order Rodentia; family Muridae; genus Acomys; species Acomys russatus. The sequence continues at coordinate 57,158,755 of NC_067144.1, forward strand.
TTTCATACACAGCATTTTTCTTGATGTATGGCTGGGTAGAATGTAAGGTAGGTTTAGTTTTAATTTGCTTATTTTCTGAGAATCAAGATTATTAAAAATGAACTACATTTTTAAAAAACTTGCCTTTCTCATGCCATTTTTATAGCTGGTGGAAATGAGAAAATGCTCTTATTTTTTTCGTAGCCCTGTGAATCAACATTAATCTTTTTAGCACACAGAGTTTAAAGGTAATAACATGAAAACAATGGTTAGTGTGTTTTTATAACTTATAAATAAACCATTTTACTATTCCGGTTTTACAAAGCATACTATCTTGAGGAAAATGTTAGAATTCTCACTGTGTGTGTTATGGTGATCTCTGTTGCCATGTGACACCTTAGCTGTGTATCTTCTCTTTTAACTGCTGGTGATATAGTGAGATTGACAGGAATCACGGATGTGGAAAGCTGTAAAAACTAGTAACTCATGAAAGAAAAATGTGTTTTTTAAATACATTAAAATAATTACTGTAAACAGATATCACCAAAGCAAGTAATGCTAACCAAATTCTCTTGGTTCTTCCCAAAGCAATACCAGGGTAAAACTGAGTATTCCTGGTTTTCCAATTCATGTTCTGGCTGCTGGTAATTAATCCAAATGAAAAGGCAGTGTAACATAAGAGTGTAAGCAGGAGTTGAAATATTAGAACAAGGTGCTGACATCCTACTGTTTTACATTCTCAGCCTTTGACTTTGGGTAAGATAAACACATGTTCCAGTTTAGCCTTCACTTGTTTATATAAAAGTCCATAAACACAAATATGACTAGAGTTATATGACCATGATTCCATGTTGTCCTATTGCTTTGCATATGGGGGGCATGAAGCACTTTTTACCTCATTCTGAATTCTCCTTTATGGTTTTAACACTGAGTAATTTGGTCCTGTGTTAATAAGCTCGTGCAGTCATTTGTGAAAGGGGTGTATACAAAGAGAAACAATGCATCTAGGACCTACTACTGTGAGTAAAAGGATTTTCACATCCACATTTACAGAAGCTAATTTATCTATCTTTATAAAAAAAATTGAAGAATTCCTCTAAAAGTTAGTCCTAAAAATACGGCTTATTGAATAATCTGTGTGCATTTAGGCCTTAATCAAAACTTGTTAAAAAAAAAGTTTGAACTGCTGAGTTTGTAATAAAAGATTAAAGCTCAAGAGACTGTAGTTTGGAGTCTCATAAAGCATAATTCTGTAATTCCAATTGATGCAGATCAACTAAGAGTTGTGGCAATATTTCCTTTCTTGACTAAAAATATAATGAAAAAGAAGGAATCCGTTATTTTGTTTGCTGCAATCAAAAAGTTTAATATCATCTGTTTGGCTATCTGCTTGAATCACTTCAGTATTGAGCCAGTTTGACCCTGCCCTCCAAGCATAGCTGGAATGCTATAGGCCTGACTTATATCACATTGACTCAAAAGTGTAAAAAGTCAGTGTGGAAATATCCCTGCAAATTGTTTATGGGGATAAAAATGAGGACATTGTGCTTTTAACAGTGACTAAGGGAAAATAATTTCATTTCTCACAATCTTGACATATAGACATCCACTTTTGACTCATTTCTTCCATATTAAATTCTTTCTTCTTTCTTGTTTCTGTCCAAGAGTATTTATAAAGAGGAAAACTCACTATTTTACATTAATCCACAATGGGATCTGCACTCTGGTAAAATCCAAGTGTATTAGCACTTTTTTAGAAGTGCTTACAAAAGTGTATGTAGTCATTTACTCAAGAGTGATAAAATCCTTAAGAATTAACTGTCACAAATTAACCATGAGGTGGCATCTCCAATAAAGAAGAAGAAAAAGAAGGAGAAGGAGGAGAAGGAGGAGGAAGGAGGAAAAGGAAGGAAGTACAAGAAGGAGGAGGAGGAAGAGAAGAAGAAGAAGAAGAAGAAGAAGAAGAAGAAGAAGAAGAGAAGAAGAAGAAGAAGAAGAAGAAGAAGAAGAAGAAGAAGAAGAAGAAGAAGAAGAAGAAGAAGAAGAAGAAGAAGATTACCTCAGACAAGTGGGCACAGATATGTGTTAGCTGGTCAAATGCACTTCTCAATAGGATAGACAGTCTTAAAACCCATACTAGTATTTCGCCCTTACAACTTATAAAATCGCAGTAAATACTATATATTGATTTTAATGAATACTTATCCATAAGCATCACCAAAACCTCTAATCAGGTAGATGTTGTCTCCCATTTAATTGGTTAAAAGTGTTCTTTAAGTGAAATTATATGATTTTAAAAACTTTTCAGTACATAAATTATTAATGTTGCTAAGAAAAATAAATCATAGGATTGCCTAATATAGTTCAGTACAATTAGGCAAGTATAATTAAATAAAAATAAATTTTACAAAGAAAAAGATAGTTGACAAAAAAACCAAAGCTCATCACTGGTAGTTACAGATATATGTGCTAGTCCTGCATTTGCCATTGCCAGTTGCAATAACAAAATATCTGAGGCTAAAGAGTGGTTAATAAAAATAGGCATACTGTGTTGAGAGTGTGTAAGGATGAAGGCTTAAGAGTATCTTGGCACATTTGAAAGGCTTCTAAGGGTGTGTCTGCCAATATTGGTAACCTGGCATCCTGGTATAAGCACATGTGAGGAGCAGACTCAGGGGACACATGGAGTAAAAGGAAGCAGGTGGGGCCCAGAGGTGACGCCTGGTATTTTTCAAGCAGTTCATATCTTAGGGGAATGAAATAATCTGTCAGAATTTAATTGTGAAATATTCTCTGTAGCCTCACATATTTGGCTATTCCCCCTGCCCCCAGCTGTAGTCTCTTTTGAGGAGGTTATGGAACCTTTGGACTTGAATCTAGGAAGAGGAAGAGGGTCATTATCAGGGCTGGCCTTGGCTGCTATAACTTATCTTGCATCTGATCTGAGATATCTACTTCCTGTCTGTTGAGACAAAACAAACCACCTGATAAGCTCCCACCACCAGGTCTTCCCCAACCTGATGGAATGGTAATCCCCAAATGTGATCCAGAACGCTACCCCCTTCTGTTGCCTCTCTTGGGTATTTTATCATGTCAATGAGAAACTAAAGAATACATGAAGTCCTTCCACTATACTGATCTCTTCCAAAAGTGTTACCACCATGCCCTACTTCTACTGGGACTCACCTATTAAGACTTCTACATCATGACCACACTAGATATTATGGCTAACAGACTTTGGATGACATATGCAAACCATGTTCCAGCTATGATAAATCCATTTGTCCATTTCTTTCTTTTGATGTGTTCAAGCCATAGTTTATCTGCTGTATTAGTCTGATTTCTGTTATTCTGACAAATATCTGAGATAGGAGAAAATTTCAGCTTATAGTTTTAGAGGCCCAAAGTTCAAGAGTGGATAGTTCCATTGTTTGCTTTTTTATTGAGACCATTGCTGCAGATGACGTCACAGTGGGAATATGAGTGAAAATGGGAGCTGGTAGGACATGAAGCTTACATTCAGGGAGAAGGTCACAAGAAACTATCAATGCCATCACCCTTTTAGGTGTTTTGTCCCATAAAGATCAAGCCACCAACACATGAAACACCTCAGAGTGCAGTCAAAATTCAGGCTATATCCAAACTACAACCCTTTTGCAGGATTTCAAGTGCAAAATAAAATTGGTTTAAATACCTGCCCTATTTTTTCAAGAGAGAGAGCACTGCAGGATTCCACTGGTATAAGTAAAAGTCCCTAGACAATTATACTGTTGTAAAGTCTTTCTGGATTTTGGAAGGTAGTTTTCTCCCTATCTCAATGAGCAACCCTGAGTCAATAGTTTTGCTGAGCCTTATGCACAAACAAATGTGCTGTAAGCACACAGAAGACACCTCATTCCCCTTGGGTAACCCACCATCCTCATATGCAGAGGTCATAGAAATAGAACTGATGGAATTTTAGGTACTACAGAAACAAAATATGAGGATCCTTTTCAGCACTTCAGGACTAGGGCCCAGAGCAACCAAAGGCAGCTTCTTTGAGTCCAGGTTTTGAAAATAACCCCAAATGAAAGTTAGAGACAGGCAAAACCATGAGGGAAATACCCCAGAGAAGTATTTATGTCTGTTCCTAGCCTCACAATTCTCTCATTATGGGAGTAGATTCATTATAAATGACAAAATTGATTGGCCCTATTAAACAATTTCTTCAGACATCATAGAGCATTCATTGTACATTTGTTTTTTGTTGACCTTGAATACTAGTTTGATGGTCAAATATATTTTGTGTTTTGAATTATATGTAGCAGTACTTTAAAACATCAAGGATATTTTGTATTACATATTGGTAGGTGACTGCATACATGTAGGCAGAACTTTTCATATTTGCATAACTCTAGGAGACTAGTAACCTTCAACATACCCTAGATCTTTTCCTTTACAGACTGAGATGTTGGGGGCTCAAAAGAAAGCAGAAACTATGAAGTGACACAAGAAATAACAACTTACTTAAAGTACGCCAAGTGTCCTGCTTGACCACTCTTTAAAATCTTGCCCTTTTCTAAGTGCCCATCTCACTGAATGGCATCAGTTTCTACTTGGTCTCAGTGAAGGGTGCCAGCATTCATTTGGTATGTCAAGTGTAACATCTGGGAGTGATCTTGAAGTTTGCTTTCTTTTGGTATTTGCATCTTTCCAATGACTATGTCTTGCTAGTTGGACTTCCAATTTGATTCTGGTTAGCTATTTCCTGTCATCTCACATACTCTCCCTTCCACTTCAGCCACCTTGTAATTAGGTTTGCTACCTTGTAGTTTTCATCAAATTTTCTCCGTCTAGAGTTTGTCTTCATCTCAGAAGTCTCAGCTATTTGTCAAAAGTACAAGTATTTAATGAGTTCTCACTAGAAAAAAAACCCATTCTTGTTCTTCTTTCTTTCTTTTTGGTTTGTTTTATTTGATTTGTTTTTCGAGACACGGTTTCTCTGTGTAGCCTTGACTATCCTGGACTCGCTTTGTAGACCAGGCTGGCCTCAAACTCACAGCAATCTGCCTGCCTCCAATTCCTTTAGTTTTGAATCTTTAAGGAAAAGCTGCAGCCTTTTTCCCCCGGCCTATTCCATAGTTTTACATATGTCCTACTTTGCTAACTGTATTAATGAGGGTTATATATAACTATAATATGAAGCATTAGCCAAAACAACTTGATGAGGAAACAGTTTTGTTGGTTTGTTTTGTCTTTTATGTCCTTATCCCAGTTCATCACTGAGGGAAGCCAAGGAAAAAACTCAGGCAGGGCAAAAAACTAGAGTAAGGAACTGAGGCAGCAACCACCAAGAAATGTCATTTTCTGGCTTCTTTTCTATGGCTCACTCTGTTTACTTTTATATGCAGCCCAGGCAAGCCCAGCTTCACAGGGGAGACACTGCCCATAATGTGCTATGTGCTCCATTATCAGTTGTTAATCAAGAAAATGCCCCCTTAGACTTGCCTTCAGGCCATTGATTGATGTTCCCTGTGCCCACAAGACTCAAGTTGAAAAAAAAAAAAAAACCAAAACAGCAACTTCAAGAATCAGTCTGGCCACTGCCTTTAATCTCAACACTTGGGAGGCAGAGGCAGGTGGATTGCTCTGAGTTGAAAGCCAGTCTGGTCTATAATGTGAGTCTAGGACAGTCAAGGCTACACAGAGAAACTCTGTCTCGAAAATAAAACAAAACAAAACAAAACAAACAAACAAAAAAGAAAAGAAAACAAACAAACCCAAGCAACCAACAAACAAAAACACAAAACAAACAAACAAAAAGAATCATTCTGTCTTTTATGTGAACTTGAAATAACCTAAAGTCATCTGAAAGGAGGGACCCACAATTGAGAAAATGCCTCCATAAATTTGTGCTATAGAAAGCTGTTGATTCTGTTTCTTAACAATTAGACTTTATTATAAAACCCAACTATCATATACAGGAAGGGAAAAAAGTTAAAAGGAAACAAGAATAAACCTTCGGGGTACCTCTGGAGTCTCTGGGCCTGTACACTGATCCTCTCCCTAATCTAATCCCCACCCTGTGGTCTGAACCTGCAGCCTTCTCCTCTCTGTCTCTCTCTAGGGCGTAATGGCTGGTCTCACTTCAGAATCCCTCCTCCCATCGATGTTCAATTAGAAGCACAATAGTCCAGCCAGAGTCCCCCAGTCCAGGCTCCACTCAGTCTATCACAATGTCAATCTCAAGTTGGGTATCCGTGGTGTTTCCAAGGGGCAAAGCCCGCCAAGACTGCTTTCACCTGGTACAAAGCATGCAGTCCTCCACAAAAAGCTTGTAGGACTGTTGTTAATTATTGATTAATGTGGGAGGGCCAAACTAGCTCATTGTGGGTGGTGCCATGCCTGAGCTGGTGATCAGACTGAGTAAGCAATGAGGAGCAAAACAAAAGGGTCACTCCTTGTGGCCTCTGCTTCAGTTCCTGCCTCCAAGTTCCTACCCTCTTTGAGCTCCCATCCTAACTGCTGCCAGTGATGAACAGTGATGTGGGAGCAAAAGTCAAATAAACCCTTTCCTCCCAGCTTTCTTTTGGTCGTGGATTTCCTCACTGCCACAGTGGTAAGAGGTGGCTCTAATCTGCTTTATCTCTTCCCTCAGCCCTTTGTTTCTTCTGCATCACAGCCCTTTTATCTAAGAGAATTCTAGTAGTTATTAAGACACCACTCACTTTGCACATCTCTAGAAGTTATATGAGTACACTGAAGAAGTACTAATAAGTATTTGTTGAATTAATTTACTAAGTACAATGCAGTTTGGAAAGCAACATGTAAAGAAGAGAGACTGCCCAATAGCCAGGAGAACTTGGGCTGAAATTATATGATAAGTACATGTGGGTGCAAGGAAAACATTAGATAGCTTTGTTTCTTTTCTTTTTAATAATATTTTTATTATTTGAAAATTCCGTACAATTTATTTTGATCATCTTTACTCTGTCTCCTAACTCTTTCCAGATCCAAACCTACCTGCCTGCCCAACTAATTTCTTGTTCTTGCTTATAAAAAAATTTTTTTAATTAATTAAAATAAAGAGCTTATTTTGTATTGATCTTGGGAGTTGAATCTGCTGCAGATCATGAATGATCAATCAGTCATACCCTTGAAGAAAGTTGAACTCTCTCTCTCTCTCTCTCTCTCTCTCTCTCTCTCTCTCTCTGTCTCTCTGTCTCTCTATCTCTCTGTCTCTCTCTCTCTTACTTGCAGCTAAAATTACCAAAACTCTTTAGCTAGGGGTGGGACTTCATGCCCATCTCCCTACATTCTTGATGGGATTTTTGTCTAGTTGATCTTGTGCAGGTCTTCTGTGCTGTAATTATCATCGTGATTTTACGCATACAGGTGTCATGTTCTGTTCAGAGACGTGACTATTATAACTATTTAGTGCTTCAGCCTCTTGCAATCTCCCCCCGCCCCATCCACTGCCCTATACACACCCCGTTCTAGGTAATCTCTGAGGTTTGGGATAGAGGTGTGTATAGATGTTATATTTAGGGCTGGGTACTTTTTAGTTCTTTATTTTCTGATGTTTATTGTCATCTACTGCAAGAAGTGTCCCTGATGAGGGTTGAGCGATGCGTTAATCTATAAGCATGGTCATAAATCACTAGTAGTCATGTTAATACTGTGAGCTTCTTTCCTGTACAGACATGAAACTAAATTATCATGCTAATTTGTGAACAAGATTAACAGTGATGACTACATAAACATAATGGTTGGCTGATAGGAAACATCTACTGACACTACCACCATTACTAACAGTGTCCTAAATTCCATTGAGAAAAATAAAATAAAAAACACCCACCTCTCAATTCATGATTAAAGACTTCTAATAGAAGCTGGAATATCCACCCTTGGGAAATGGAGTAAACACAAGTTAATAATTTAAACTTGATTGACAAAACAATTTAAAGAATTAAAAAAAAGAAAAAGTCTTATATTGGAACAGAAATTTATCTGATAACCTAATGCTACTTTGTGTTGTTTCCTGGGAGAGTGTGCATGTTCAACTTATGTAAAATTTCAATGTACTTAATGGGGATATACTCAGAGGATATTTGCATTCCTATCACCAAAACTAGATTTAAGAAAGCATACCAAAGGTTTCAATACTTAAAAAGTTTTCTACATAGTATATTAACGTTCATTAACTAGTTGAATCCTCAGTTGAATTTTGTATGAATGATCAAAAGCTTCTTTCTCCTCTTGTCAGATGTAGTACTCTGTTCTTGCAGTTGAATTCCTGCATTCCCTCATGTCTCAGCCTGGGCTCCATAAGGCTCAACCTTACTCATCTATATGGCTTACCTCACTTTTACAAAATACCATTTACAATAATAAGCAGATTCAATACAAGCTGACATACAAGCACCTATATGCAGACAGGGACCCTCTAAATAGTAAGAAATACATGTGTAGACAAAGTAGGAGTCTAAATAACATGAAATGTAGGGTGTCAACGCCCAGCTAAGGCTTCCTTCTACTGGTGTCTTTAAAAGACATGCAGAATGAAAAACTGTATGATTTATATAGCTGATGGGCAGCACCTTGTCTAATGTGGAGGCTAAATAGTTAACAAGTTTATTGCTTAATTAGGATAGAGAGGGACCAGGAAGTGATCAGGAGTTGGACCTGTATATAATGCAAGCTGAGTGTCATTTATCTGGAATGCTTGGGATCACAAGTGTTTCAATTTTTGTTCAGATTTGGGAATATATATATATATGTATATATATATATGCACACATATATATAGTATCTAGACACAAATGTGAATATGTTTACATATACATCAAATATAAGCACATAATTTAAAGAAAATTTATAAAACATTTATAGTAGTTTTACATTTGAAATAAAATTTTATCATGCAAAAATCGCAATTTGTGACATCGTACCAGTTTTGTATTTATTGAAAGTTTATGTTATTTAATTTATAAACCACAATTTTCCTTTCTAAATACTTTTTGTTATTTGAGAATTTCATATTTGAACATAATGCATGTTGGTCAACTTTATAAATACATGTCTCGTTTAAAATTCCTCATTTGTCTCACCAGTACTTTTCTCCCACAATCATGGTCTCTCTCTTTGAAAGTTCACTAAGTTACTAAGCACTACCTATAGTCATTGATGTAGGACCATCTGATGAAACATGTGTAGCTTCCCCTTTGGAAATATTTAGATTTCTAGACTAGAGATGTTCAACATACTTTAAAAATTCCAGTACCATTTGATTTAATTCTAATGATGTTTACATCCTCTCCACCAGTAAACATTCAATATAGTAAAAACATATATGCAACAGGTTTTGACCTTTAGAAGCAAAACCTAAAGGTATAATATTAGCTTATGGATCACTATAACAACCCTGACTATGGTAACATACAAAGCATATTATGAAAAAAAGGTAGATAAAAGGAGGGCATATCCATGTGCTACAAGCAGACCAGCAGAGATCATTGTGTGCTGAAAACTGAGGGAGGTGGGTTTCTCACTGGGAGACCTTGAAAGGTATGACCATTCTGTCATCTTAAAGTTGTATCCCAGGCTTTGCATTACAGCTGATGGTTCAAATTAATGAGAAAATGAGGATTTTCAGCTGGGCAGAAACCTCATGGACAAAAGCAGATATGGAAGAGTTTGGAGTCTCTTTATGAAAGAGGAGACAGATAATTTACTTCAGTTGAAGTTCTGAGGACAGATATGGAGAAAAGGTTGTGTGTTGAGGCAGGCAAGGCACACAAGGCAAGAGGCATGAGATTAATCCGGTTCTAATGGATTACATTTTATTCTCCCTTTTTTGAGATAATGTGCTTTGATGTTTTTTTTTTTTAACACAATTAGTCTCTTTCAAGGCATCATTTGCTTTGTAGGAGGGGACGGATCAGGGGACGTGAGGACAGAGTTTAGGCGCATCCTTTTGGAGGGCCTTGGAAGGACTTGGTACTGTAACATGAAAGTGAAGAAGATAAAGGGGAGGAACTTGACATGAATCTGTTGGGATTGAAGTAAAAAGGGAGAAGAGGCTGAGTCCTTAGAAAATTAAAGCGTCAAAGTATATAATATTCCTAAAAGGCCCACTTTGCACTCTAAGGACTTACCAAACAGATTTCTCTAAGTGTGTGAGTGAACTGGCTTATAGCATAGGTAAATTGTCATTCATTCTTATGGCCAACTCTTACCTCTTTAAAAACCACCATGAGAGCATTAACCCTTACTTATTCATTAAAATCCAAGGCATTTATGTAGTATTCAATATTCTTATTCTATTTTATTTTGGATAATTTAATCAGATTTCATTGCAAATGGAAATGGAGTTGGGTACTTCATCAGTGGAAAAGACATGAACACTAAATATCATCCCTTGATGCTGATATTTGAGTATTTTTCACTTTTAGGTATTTGTGTACATATGCATTTTAAAAGATATATCTTCACAGTACTAGATTTTTCAAATATTTTAAACAACGTTTTCACTTATTCTCTGAAAATCCCACAAATGTATGCCATGTGTCTTCATCTTATCTATTCCCCATTCCCCTCCCCACTTTCTCTTACACCACATTTTTTTCATCTATTAATTTCTTTACATCTTGAGCACAGCTTCCTTCCCCCCTCTGCTCCCAGTCCCTCCCTCTCACCTCCCCTCTTCCCATTTCCCCCAGCCTCCCATGGATGTCAACCAGCCTGGACATATCAAAATACTCTTGGACTAGGTGCCTCTTCTCCTATTGAGAGTAGACGAGGCAATGCAGTTAGGGGAAAGGGATCCAAAGACGGGCAATAGAGTCAGACAGCCCCTGCTCCTGCTGTTAGGAGACCCACCTAAAGACTAAGGCGCACATCTATTACATATGTGTAGGGGGCCGAGGTCCATCCCACATATGCTCTTTCAATTGTGGTTCAGTCTCTGTGAGTCCCTGTGGGCCCAGGTTAGTTGATTCTGTAGGTTTTCTGGTGGAGCCCTTGACCTGATGGCTCCTTCAATCTTTCATCCACCTCTTCCACAAGACTACCTGAACTCCATCTAATGTTTAGCTGTGAGTCTGCATCTCTTCCTATGAGAAGCTCTGTGAAGCCTCTCAGATGGCAGTTATGCTAGGCTCCAGTCTGCAAATACAGAAACCCCTAACACCACATATTTTTAAGTTAAAGCTCTGATTACATCTCTTTGCTCTCAAAACCTTTCAAAGTCTCTTCGTTGCACTCTCTTAAGAAACTTTCCTTTGGAAGAGATTCAAAATACTTTAATTAATCAACTACCACTCACCCCTTTCAACTCACATCTTCTTTTGCCCACAAAGGAATCCCTTGATGCAAGGTGCCCCCATTCCAAGTGGTAGAAGTTAGAATCTTCTCTTTGCCTCCCTCTGGCTTGCATTCTTCCCCCTTCACGTTACCAAGGGCAGTTTCTACTGCTTGCTATGTAAGCTGTAGTAGGTAAAGCTACCAGACTTCTCAACTGCTTGGAACTGCCTTCAGAGTCATTCCCACCTTTTTGAGTGGTAAGTTGTGACGGTCTCTTAAGGTGCTAGGGAGCACATCAGAGGTTACCTGTGGAGCACGTGATTGTAGTTCCAATATATTGGGGCAATTGCTTTCTTCCATTGCTGTGCCCTATGCAGATTACACTTTTGAAGATTTGCTCTACTTAATGTCTGGCTCATATGAGTTCTTTCAGTTTTTTCTTCAGTCTTCATTAGGCAGACTTATTTGCTTTCAAGTTTTGCAATGCATGATTTTTCATGCAACTACTTGTACCCTTTACATTAACAAACTCTGACAGTTCAAGGAGTATTGGTAGTGAACGAAGCTCTCTTTTGATAAGAAGCTAAAATATCAGCTACATATGCTCTTTATCTTCTGTGACTTATTAGACAGGGTTCAAAACCTTTAGGCTCTGAGAACAAAGACTATAAATACATATCTCAGGTCTGCAAATTTCCGTTAAGTCCCACTGGGACATAAAACATGATTTGACCAAGTCTGTGAGCATGATACGTCTCAGTGTGAAACATGGAACCAAGAGGTCAGATGGTGGAAGACTACAAGTGAGTGGTTTACAAGAAAGAGCGATTGAAGAATGTTAAAAATTTAGTTCCGGAGGCACTTGAGAAAAGGGATTCTGGGTGTCTGGAGGTACTTGTGGAAAGGGATTCTGGGTCTGGAGGTACTTGGGGAAAGGGATTCTGGGTGTCTGGAGGTACTTGGGGAAAGGGATTCTGGGTGTCTGGAGGTACTTGGGGAAAGGGATCCTGGGTGTCTGGAGGTACTTGGGGAAAGGCATTCTGGGTGTCTGGAGGTACTTGGGGAAAGGCATTCTGGGTGTCTGGAGGTACTTGGGGAAAGGCATTCTGGGTGTCTTCCTGGCATATGGCACCATGCTCACCTGAAAGCTCTTACCTATATGCTATACTTGAAGAAAACTTGGTTATTTTTTTACAAGAGTTTTTTTACCAGTAGAGCTGACCCATTTCTGAATGGTAGCCCCAAAATATTTTTGAATAAAGGATAAAATCTTGAAAAAGCATTATTGTTTGTTGTTTTGATAATTCTGGAAACTTTCATTTTCAGGAGAGTTCTTGAATGGGGCAATATGGAGTTTACTCTGCATGTGCTTTACTGCTCCTATATGTATGCATGGAAGGGCAACAAGTTAATAAAAATATAGTTCTGATACCGAACCTGGGTGAACTGTAAGTTTGAATAGTTTTGAAATTTTTGCCACATATTTGAGAAAATTTGTGATGCAGTGGTAATGGAAGTAACTGTCATGAAAAAAAGAAAATATCTTTATTCATAAAATAAAGGCATGGGATGATGAGAGAAGTTGGTCCAAGGGAAACAGTATCAAGAGGAACACATTCAAGAGGATTATGTTAAAGTGTAGTAACTCTAGTTAAACATAAGGTTACATAGCTTTGAAAAATAATGAATGTTGTTACCACAGGAAATGATAAATACACGAGGTAATGAACACATTAATTAACTTAGGTCACTGAGTAGTGTATTCACATATCAAAATATCAGTTTGTGTACCATATATAAATATATATTGTGTATATCTATGCACACATATTGTGTATATATATAGTATATACTGTATACCATATACAAATATATATGCATATATATGTAAACACACACACACACATATATATGTAAATCTGATTTTTTTATACCTCCTTCACAAATATGGGAGACAGTAAAATAACAATTTCTTAATCTATTTAACTATAATTTGTATTGTTGGACTGTTGTTTATCTTGTATTTTTAGATAATTTACATACAAAGATGATTGTTATTTGTGATATTTGAGAATAATTTGTCATGATGCTTCTGTTATGTGTAAATGGAAGGCACAATGGATGTATTTCTTTTGTTTGCTGGGATGATTTACCCATAAACAAAGCTCACAGGTGCAACAATATTTGTAATTTTGAGTCAAGAACTGATTAATCTGAAGGAAGTCACTTTTGATAGATGGTATGAAGTGGCATTTGCAATAAAATTTCCTTTACTAATTTCAAGGTCTAATTGTGTGTGTGTGTGTGTGTGTAGTGTGTGTGTGCAAATTTCCCTTGATACATTTTACAAATGTAAAATCATATTCTCCTCGTGTTAGAGTGAATTCGGAAAGAAAATTTCCTCCTAAGTTCTTATTGTTTGAAAGGGATGGTTCCCCTTTAGTGAGATTTCAGTGACAAACCTGCTCTTCAGCTTTCATTAGATCTGGGGTTTTATGTCACTTTAGGTGTGTTTTCCTGAAGTGACCATGTACGCTAATTAGAAAGAAAATAATTTATTGGGAGCTGTATCAAGTATAGCACTGCAAATGGTATGAGCTTTTCCCAAGGATCCATATTGTCCTTGGACTTGGCGGTTGTATTATACTTTAAATGGAATTGATTGTGTGGTTGTAATGAAAGTAACAGATTGATTTCTATCCAGCCTCACAAAGAGTAAATAGAAAAGCATTTTTGTCTTGACCTACATTCATAACCAGTGTGGTTTGCTGGATTTAGTCCCAAATTTTATGAGAGATAAGATGCAAACATAATGAAGTTGGTTTTGAAGTTTAAAATTTTTTAAACAGTCCTTAATGATTTCTCAGGTTATAAGTGTTGTGTTATTTAGATCATAGCCACCTAGGAAATATGTCTTTCTTTAAAGCCTTTGTATAATTCTCATTCAACTGTCATCCCTAAACAAGTGTCTTTATAAATATACTAAAATATTGGAATGAAATATGAAACAATAGTATATCTTTTAACATGGCTAAGTTTCCATGGTATTTTAGTGATTTGAGCCAATGAAGTTTTTAAACTTTGGATTTATTGATGTCTTTATGACTAACATAGTTTTGTTGCTGAGGTACACCAGGAGATGTTAGGAAAGACACAATGTTACTAGCACATTGTGCTTAGGGTTTTTGTGGAGGAGTGCTTCTAGTGAATTAAAAATTATTTTATCCTTTACTGAAAAATAAAAGGTTTGTTTGCAGTAATAAGCACAGTACATTTGCTTTGTCTTTTCTTCATAATTTAGAAGATAAACACACATATGCATTACAAATGTACATATTTTCAAAATTGTAATATTGAGGACTTTGAGAACTGTTCTCCTATTTATCTTTCCATAATAAAACTCAAGCAAACATAAGAAACAGTTTTAAATTTGATACTTCATTTTGTTATGAGAAGAAATGGATGAAAGAAAGTTTAAAAAAAAAAAAACCTTACAGCACACCCCAACAATTCATCTCTAAGGAACAGTTCTTTCCCACATTATGTGACTCTTTTGAATTTGTTTTATGTTTGGGTAAAACACTTTAGTGTAATGATGCCTGAATGAGACAAAACAAAACAAAATAAAAACAAAACGAACCACATAAAAGTTAGAAATGGCAAAAAGATAAAGCAAAAACAAGAAACCAACTAACACATTTGACTCCTGGCGTTTCTGAGTCACAGCTTCAAGCGTTTTCTGTTCTTCCCAGGCCACTGGATTACCCTGCAGGTTGTGGCAGACAATGCCCAGGAAAAGCGTAGACATCGAGCCTGCAGGCTTCTTGACTCCATTTTAAACCTTTTGTTCACACCAGGGTGGCATTTTTTCACACCACATGTGGCAATTTTGACTCCTATCCAACTTGTCTTACAAAATCAAAGTCTGTGATATTTTTTTTTTTACATTCACAGGGCGCTTCCTGAACTGTGACGGCTATGGAGCCTGCCCTAGCTATTGGTGCACAAGTTTATGGCAAAATGTGTTTAGAGGAGAGAGAGGGAGAAGACAGCACTATGAGAAGTGTTTTGCCTTAAACACTTGCACAGACAGTTTTGGATAAAATAGATGCTAACTCTACAAATATTGCATTTGAAAAAGTACAGTGAGCTCTATGCTCATTAATTTTTAGCATTATGCACAAATGGTCAGGACAATGAAAGAATACTCAAGTAACATAAATTTCAAGATGGCTATTACCTTAAAAAAACACTGCCATGAAATCATAAAACAAAAATATCTGCAGGTCTATACTGTTTTCTCCCTACATTTTACAACACTCAGGAGGGCAAGTGGGTGTTACTTTTATATATCATCATTGAACATGCTGGATTTGATACTATCTCCAGCCAGGAGTAAAATAAAACATCCTTATAAAAATGTGTACTATGAGCCACATCACTGAATAACTGGTCCTAATTCATCCTTTTAAAATAATTTTCTTTCTTATTTGTTTTCTTTAAAAATTTGCCTCATTCATTCATATTTTATAATGACAAATTACAAGATTATATCCAAGAAAACATGCTCATGAAGGAGTAATAGAAGAAACAAAATATTCTACACATTCCAAGGTCTGTGCAGAGGCTATTCCTATATCTAGAAATGACATGAAGGAATAAAAATATCTGAATATACATAATATTATAGATAATATGGGATGTAAATTTATATGTGCATTTTTCTTGGATATGCTTACCCTATTATCCTTTATTTATATAATTAAGAACATATAAAATGATGCATTAAGAACATGTGCTCAACATATATATTAATTCATTATCTGTGCAAGGATGGCAGTGGAAGGTTGCTATTTTAGTCAACAAATTGATGATAATTACATGATTTCTTAGGTTTTCTGCAGTAGCAAAGTGATTATGTTTTTCAGTTGTAACTGACATACCATAAAGAGAAATGGAAAATCAGTTACTATAAGCAATAGTAAATATTTGTAAAGTATCAAATATTAAGATCAAAGAAACTTATGTTTTTTATATAAAATTATACTAAATTTTAGCCAAAAAAAACAGCATAAAGGAATAAAACCATTTTAATTAATGTGAGATGAATGCTTTATATATTAAAATAACCATACTGTTGTACTATAAGAAAAAATGTGTATCAGACATACTGAGCATTACCATTTTTATGCCATCTTTCATAGAACATGTAAGTAAATTCACTGTATTTGAATTATCCATTGCAGTTGAAAAGAAATGTGTCTAGTAAATTGCAAAGACTTCAATTAAGTTGTATACACACACATACACACACACACACTCATGCACACTTATATACACACATGCATGTGCACATATGCATTTTATGGATGACTGTAAAACAAGAAATGATCAATAAGAACTTGGAAGAGAGGGCAGCCTCTTCCTCTAAGCTCTCCAACAGTGGGTGACTAGCAGGCAAAACCTTCTAGTTTTCCCTTACCACGAGGCACTTACTTCAGTTAGCTCAGGAAAAGTATTGTAAAATACAAAACATATGATTTCCACGAATAGGTAAATCAGGGTTAATATCAAAATAGGTCAATATCAAAAATGAGTAACTACTCAAAACTTAGTTGCAGTGGGTTTTATAGTCTAATTTTATCGTATGGTGTGGAATATTTATCAAAGTACATCTTTTGCCTCTCAGTTAATTTAAATAGTGAGCATCATACAAATAGAAATGGAAGAATTTTGGATTTAGATACAAAATTGGCAAAGGTCAAATAGAAATATTTTCATTCAAAATGAAACAAAGAAGCAAAAGAAAAGAAAATATCTGTACAGACACGTACCCATGGGACTGAAGTCCCGTATTAAACCCTCTCAGAGTGCTAACCAGAATCTTAAAAACAAACAGAAAAAAAGCTAGCAAATTATTTGTCCCTAGGAATCTAAAAGGGAGAAAAATATTATCTAAGGCACAGGAAGTTTATGAAATGAAAGTTACCTACTTTTCCAGCAAAAACATGTGTTGAAAAATATGTTTGTTGCATGTGCGTTCCAAAGAACAGAGAAATCCATCTGACTCCCTTCTCCCCGTTGTTAGTGAGAAGGAACAGCTTTGATTGCTTCTAAGTTTCTTCTTTTCTACCCTTCCTGCCTATTCCCTGTCCTCAGACCCTCTTCTGGCCAGTGTATCTTCTATGTTAGGAGAAACAAAATATTATCTACCGACTGACACACACAAAATAAACACTCCTGAGCCAAAGAGAACCACCAGGCTTGCTACTTTTCCCCCCTAGCTGCTTACTTTTTTTTTCAAATCAACTCATATATTCTGCCATAAAATTCAGCTCATAAGTAACCTTGTGCTGGATGAAAAGAGTACTCATTGTGAGTTATATTTCATCTGTCACAATGACCTTCTTTATTCTGCCTTGGACCTCCGCTTTGCCTGTAGCAATTAGAGAAAATAGATATGCCTTTAAGTATGAACTACTGGTTTCTTCAAATCAAACCAAACCACTCCTGATGACACATGCAGACAAAGCTTCCTAATCACCATGCTGGAGAGATGCACGCGAGACATCCCGAAGTTACGGAGTTTCATAAGGACACAGTGAAACGGTGCATTTGAATGAGCAGGTGGCAAGTCTCACCAGCCATTAACATCAGCTGGTGATGAGCAGCAGAACATTTTAGTGATATTAAAAAAATGAAACACAAAGACCTTACCATAGTTTGTACTTTCCAGTTAAATCATGTCATGAGATGGACATTATTAATATATTCAGTAAGCTAACACACAGTGATTTTATTTGCCTTTTCTAAGCACAAAGATGAGTTATGGTCTTTCATGTATATTTCAACGCTTCCAAATAATATTTTTACTAATATTCAAAGGGGAAGAAAACAAATTCCTTTCAAATAGAGTTTACCAAACAGTTTTGTTCAGCTTAAAAATCAATGTGATTATCCGGTTTACTTACTCTTAGAAATCACCTTGAGAGGCTCAAGTTCACCTTTCTGGATTTGAGCCTGTTAAATAACAGACACCATCAAGTCGTCCCCTTAAAAGGGTAACTCAGATGTCCAGCTTTATAGGGTGTAGTAAAAGTTAGACCACTTCTAGCTACAAAGCTACAAAAAGACCTTAAGACAGCTACAAAGAAAAACAAACAGATGACCGGAGGTGGGGGTGGGGGGGTGGGGGGGAGAAAGAAAGAAAAAGTTCCATTTTGACCCGAAAACAAAATCCCTGCTGGTACAGTATCCGTAGCAGTCGCCAGAACAGCTGGATAAAGGCAGGCAAATAATTTAAGCCAACACAAAATTCATCAAGTCTGAAGAAAGGAAAAAAAAATCTTGAGACTAAAATGAAAACCTTTTGGCCCACAGCACAGGTTGGGCACAGAAGTGCTGGCTAAGCTATCTATTTCACACATGCAACGACAGAAGGTTCGATATTCATTCGATCGATGAGTGAAAAGGCACAATGGCAAAATCAGACAGACTTCCTTTCAAATACAGATCTCCAATGTCCCCCTCCAGTCTGCAGATGCACGGCTGGTGGTGTGGCTCAGACGGAGCAAGGGTTACATCAAGGCTGCTCTCTGGACCGTGCAAACAGTCTAGACCAATGACCTGCAGCATCATGCCCTTTGAAGAAGAGGCAAGTTCGGTCATGATGAAGAAGAATCGAGGCGTACCCCCTTTTAACAATAGGGAGCAGCTCGAGGCTGCAAAGAGGTAAGCAGGGTAAGAAGAAAACAGCATCTGCTTCCATGGTTACAGGCCAACTATGAGAACCTTGCTTTTCAAGGGAGTCTGTTCTCAGGCTCCCTCGTGGGGTATGCTGTGCATTGTAAGGGAAGGCAGGTTCAGCTGAAATCGCAGAGTTATTTCACAGTAAGATGATACAGAGCACATGGCTGGCAGGGGTAAAAAAAAAAAAAAAAAAAAAAAAAAGCAAGTCACATGACTTAGCAAGACTTGGGCTGTTTTGAAATAGAATTTTTTTCCTTATAGCAGTTTTAATAAAAAGGGTAAAATTCTATAGAACAAACAGCAATGACAAACATGCTCTTAATTTCTTTAGTGTTTATGTGAACCAAAGGTCAAGGGTCAAGACACTCTTCTCCCAGGGGCAGGACCAGAAAGCCTATTGTTAGTGTAGCTTTATGATGCTTATTATTGTAAAAGATTTCTTCCTTCCTTCCTTCCTTTTTATTTTATTTATTTATTTTTGTATTTTATTTTATTCGGCGAAAGGTAACCTGGATGTGTAGTCTTCTGAATGGTTCTCTCTGATTCATCTTCTCTGGTGCTGTAACCAATATTTTCTCATTTTATGTTCATTTCTGCGGCTGTTTCCCATCAGAAAACCTATGAGGTTCGGGGAGAAGCTTCCTTAGTACAGTGTTAGTGTTTGAAGAAAGTGAAAGGATTCTTCTGTCTTTGCAAATCCTTAGCATATGCACAGCCCCTGACAACTGTTCTATTGTAATTCTGGTCTTTGTATTTCACTCACTTCATGCTCGCTTCAGCCATTCCGTGGGTGCAGACCTAAAGTTTTCCTCTCTGTGAAAGGACCAGCCACGGCTTGGACCTAATGACACCTCAGTAGCTATTGCCAAATATTTAACAAATATGACCTAGGGTGCATTCTGTATCTTTCGTGATACCCTCAGTAGACATGCATACTAACACAGACAAGGCATTGTTCCGGCCACGCACCACAAAGCAGGGGAGAGAGAGAGCAGGTTTGGTCATTTTCCGGTTATGTACTACAGATATTTCCTACCATCTATTTTGGAGCAGTTATTGTTTACATAGGGTAAAAATAGGGGAAGGAAGAAGGAAAGAGCGACCCATAGGATAATGCACAAGACATCTGCAGGGCTTTTTGTTTGTTTGTTTTGGGGTTTTAGTTTGGTTTTGGTTTTGATTTGTTTTGGTTTCCAGAAGAATGTCAGTGGGAATACTGAGATCCTTCCTTAAAATCAGGTTCTCAACTTGTGAGGTGGGAAATGGCTAAGAAACACACACACACACACACACATACACACCCTGCTGTGGCAAGCTATGCATTTTCCCCTAAAGGGGCACCACGTGAACTTGATTTTCAGAATTCATTTCAAATACCTCCTCCAAAGGAACGCTCTTCTGAAGCCTTACAAAACCAACTAAATGTTTGTGAACATGACTGTGACCGTCTTAGTCTTTTCACTGAGAAATGAGAAAATTGTTTCTCCTGTGTTTCTCTACTGTGGTTCTTGTTTTGAGCTAGGTAGACATGAGTCCATGTGTAAATGTGTTCATGTTGGTTGCTTTCTTTGAATATATATATATATATATATATATATATATATATTACTTTTATGTTGAGAAAGCATTTGGGTTAAAAAATGAAACTTTGAAGAATTGCTATTTTCACATAGTAATCACTCATTAGTATAAATAGCAACTATATTATGTTAACGCAACCACACTGTTGTTTCTTTATAGAACAGAAAAAAAATGTTAACGTAATTCAACCTCAGAGAATTCTGAAGCACCAACTGATCATACTTTCTGCCAGGGGTCAGTGACCAGATATTTTGTAGACATATTGTGGAAAAACCTACCTGTCAATTATCCAAAGGAAAACTGAGCAAACCCAAATACACTAAGGATTACACATTGAATTAAAGTCTGTGAGGTGTGGCTAAAGGAAAAACAACTATTCCACTGTGTCTGGCATGAGACGGGGAGTGGAATGCTTTTTATCCATCAAGTTAACCTTTTGTCTAGGCTTGCTCTTGAATTTTCAGAAATATATTTCATTTTATGACTATATGTATGTAAATATAAGCTTTACGAACAAGAAATATGGGTATATATAAATACTTGGAAACATACTCAGAGTAAAACTGATAGCTTATAAATTGCTATCACTTTAATATATTAATATGTACATGCGAATACTTAATAATGAATGCTTAAAGGAAAATACTAGCTTTTTCCCCCATAAACACTTGCTTTTCTATGAGGTAGTAAGTGGATTATTAGTATCTATACTATGTGCAGATATACCCCTCTCATATCACAACATATGTTGGCTGGAAACATTTCTTTAAATTAAATTTAAAGTAATTATTATGATATCCCATCACAATATTTTTGAAAAACAAATTTTATACTGTGTAAAATGTGTCCACAATTAAAGACATCAAAATTTTCTGTTGCCCCAGTATGTGATAATGTCTTGAACATAGCACATGCTCAATAAATACCTCCCGTGAGAGAAAGGGCAGAATTATTTGCATTAGAATGGATATTACTTTTAAAACTGTAATGAATTTTCTATAAAAGTGAATACTTTTGTGAACCATCAGCAATCATTATGCATTCATATAGATTTCATATATTAAAATGGATTATGTAAGTACATAGTTTTAATGACATTTAAAATATCAATATAGAGTCAAGGTCAGCCTGGTCTACAAAGTGAGTCCAGGTTAGCCAAGACTACACAGAGAAACCCTGGTGTGTGTGTGTGTGTGTGTGTGTGTGTGTGTGTGTGTGTGTGTGTATGTACCAATACTTAGTATATCCCAAAGAGAGACATATAACTGGCAGCATTTCACCAAATGGTTTATTAGCCTAATTTCATGATCTGCCAAAGCTGACTTATAGAAGATATAAAGTACCAATTAATGTCTATACATATCTATATTTCATTTTAATTAACAGAATCCTCTTTTTTAGCCTTGGACCAGCTTAAACAGAAATATCTATGACAGAATCACCAGTGCTTACATAGCATGTGTTTGGCTTTCTTGGCTCTCTTGAAAACTGGTTGCTTTCTAATTCTGTAGCCTGATTTCTTCCCTGCTTTCTCCTCTGTATGTAAGTCATGACCACAATGAGGCAAAAAGTTCAAACTCCTTGAAACTCAAAACTCTTTAAACTAATATAAACAGTAGCTGTAGAAGATGGAAAGCCATAAGGGATATTGGACAGTAGATTTTCTTTAAGTGTTTGGGTATTATATCAAAATTTATAC
Source organism: Acomys russatus (assembly GCF_903995435.1). Classification (NCBI taxonomy): domain Eukaryota; kingdom Metazoa; phylum Chordata; class Mammalia; order Rodentia; family Muridae; genus Acomys; species Acomys russatus. The sequence goes on from NC_067144.1 coordinate 57,181,046, forward strand.
TGTAATTTTAAATTGTATTTAGGTAGATAAGCATTTGTATTTATCATTTCCACTGCTTGTATAAAAATGAGAATGTACTGGCCAGATGTGCAAGCCCATGCTGATACTTATTTCACTCTTGAGGACAAGATTAAAAGTTTGGGAGTTTGTCAAAAAGCAAAAGAGAAAACTTTCATTTCTTTCAATATACAATTGTCAAATGAGAACCAAGTGATGCTCTGGTATCAAGGTTCCGAAAACAGACAGACATCTTTTAAAAGGATCTGTAGGCCAACCTCATCTTTTGTCTTAGAAAGCTGACATGATTAATCTTTTAAAGTAGTGTATAATTGTCTATAACTTATAATTCAAATTTTGGAATTTTATCTCAAGTACTGACCTAATTTACATCTGGAGTTAAATTTCTTAGAGGTGTACAAAATTATAAAAATTATGAATTGTGGAATTTGTCTTTACCATCTGACAAATAAACCATTCTATTTCTGACTGATTTTTACTGGGGATAGGTTAGAGGTTCAACCTCAAAATGTATGCCATTCTGGAAAACTAATAAAGAACTTAAAATTCTAAATGGATTTAGTTCTTAAATTAGAGCACTGAATCCTTTGGTGACAGGTCTTGAAAGGTGTCTGGGTGTCTACAGTGAGAAACATATGAGGTATTCATAGTATGGTTCTAATTCACCTTCTCAAAGCATGCACCGTAAACACTAAACATGTCTCATCTCATCATATGCCATGCGAATGTAATTAAATAATCTAACTGTCCATTTTCGTTCAAATATTGGACTGGTCTTTGGGATTACAGATTAATTTACACATGGTCTTGACTTTTGTATAACACACAGTGTGATGTACAGACTCTTGGGTGTGCTTCTAGCATTGGAGAAAATCAGCTGAATAGAATTCTTCTTAATTGAAAGCAATATGCACATTAATATTAGGAATTCCCAGAATTGTTCATGTTTAATCTCAGAATCCCATAGAGTGTCTGGATTCAACCATTACTTGTGTTGGTCTGTCACAGGGAGATAATGATCACAAACATGATGATGAACAGAATTGGGGAAAGAAGGCAAAAATCCCTATTGAGACCTTAAGTAAAGAATAAGTGAGAGATAAATTATAGAAATATGTTGTCTCTATTCATATTTATGAGCACACGGGGGAAAGCTTCATATAGCAGAAATTCTCAAAGGATACCTCCCATTCATCATAAGACAAATATGAATTCTAAGTATAATTGGAATTGGTACAAGGATTCAGTTTAGGTGCCATGGTGTGCATGTGTGTCTGTGTGAAAAAAAAGTGTTTGAATACTTACTGCCAGTTGGTTGTACTTTGAACAAATCAATTGAACATATTAATATGACACTCTGCAGTCTCTATAGCCAATATAAACTTATGAGAGGCTTTATTTTAAACCTATACTGCAAGTCAGTGAAGTGGAATGTAAGTTAAATAAAGTAATATCTTACAAAGAAGTTGAACAAGATAAAATGTCACAAATATGGTAAACACAATGCCCAACTTCCAGAACATGACAAACTATTAAGAGCGAGTGCTCTGGGAAATGCTAGGGGTCATTCTTGGGAAATATAAAAGCATAGGTCAAACCACAACACTTGGTTGTGCTAAACCCTACTGTTTGAGGATGGGGATGTGTCGCTGCAGTAGATGGTGACTTGACTATGCGTTCAAAGCTACAGAAGTGTGTTGTTCACCCAAGTGACCATCCTTACTGAAACATAAGGCATTCCAATTCCTTTAAATCATTTATTTATGTGTAAATACATTTACAAATATTCACCTAGTTTAAGAATCATGCTTGAAAAATAAGTATGATGTGTGTAGAAAAAAACCTCTTCTGCAAATGCTGTACAATTTTAGAACAGAAAGTCATCTTCTCTGTGCTGCAAAAGAAAGTATTCTCCCATTCAAAAAAGTATTTTCCAAATCTAAAAACAAATCAATGATGATAGTTACACTGAGAGTTACACATGATACTTAGTTACATAACATTTTCAAATGACATTTGTGATGCCGTGCACTGAATGGGCATACTTCAGATATTTTTATGTACAGTGTAAATCTATAGGCCGTACTACTGCCCAATTAGAGTGGTTTTAGATGGAATTTCATCTGCATATTTACTCTCATATTTATGTTTTCACCAAGAGAAAATAATGATAAACAGGTGGGAATATGAAAAATCTTAAAATGGACACAAAAATTTTACACTGGAAAGCTGTAATAACTGAGTATAAAACTCAACTCTGAACTTCCAACTATTGTTAAAAAATGTTTAGTCTGATTTAAAACTTCAAAATGAAACCTCACTTTCCATGTGAAAGGAATCTAAAGCCCAGCCCCTAGTCCTATCCACGGTTTTATGTAGCAAAGAGACAAGTGTGTGATTATTCAAAGCCATGTTTAGGTTTCATGTGTGCAGCTTTCTATTGTTTTTTTTTTTTATTAATAACATGAGTTTTAAAAAACTATCACTCTCAATTGGCACAACAAAACTTCCCTCTGCCTGTGTAGCATCAAATCTATTCCACCCAGCTATTGTGCATGTCCATATTTGTATGCACACCCCATGATGTTAGCACATGTTAAAGTGAACATTTCACCATTATTTCATTTTGCAAATTGAATACAATTATTTTGTTTTTTGTATTCCCTCTGGGATTCATTTTCTCCCACAGCTAAATGATTGAATGCATAGACCTTAATTCTCACCAGACTGCTCAATTTTTTGTTTTAATTTTTAAAAAGCTCATTTCTCTATAATTTCTTGAAGGACCATTTTGTGTTACTAAAATCTACTCCTTATATATATTTGTCATCATATACTTTATATAAATCATAGTGTCATTTAATTATGCTGAGAATTCTTTATAAAACATTATTTAAGCTATAGTAATTACAGTTATGTAATATGAGTGTTATTTATAAGAATACTTTATTTTAGATAAGTATAACATTTCTATACAATGGTTCCTCTATCCCTGTGGGTAGTGTGTATAGGTGTGGCTGACATGGTCTATGCATTTAAATTAAGGCAGAGATACAGTTTCATACCAGTTAAACTGTAAATTTTAATTTCTAAACTAGAAAGAGTTGTGTTGGAGATGTCTCTCAGTGGTAGAGTGCTTGCCTAGCACACCCGGGCTCTAAGTTGGATCACCAACCCTGAAAAACAGAACAATACATCCATCTATAAACACTATTCATATGCAAAACTGTGGTTTTAGGAGGGGAATCAGAGATTTGGCAGTTTTAATAAGTCCAGTGGAGGCAACAGTGCTGTGAGCAGAAGCAGCATGCCAGGGAACGTGGTTTGACCTGATCCCTGACTCTACTCCTAAATCTGAGTTAGTCTTCCCAGTCTCTTCTTACCCTCATGGGGGTAAGTAAGTGGGTCCCTGGCATTTTTTCCTGACTTCTTGCAGAACTTCTCTGTGCTGTGTTTTAAATCAATTAGAAAAGTTCTTGGCCATGAAAAAAAAATGTAAGAGAGCTAATCGGCAAGACATCCTAAGATTCATGCCTTCAATACAACATGCCATGCTAGTAAGCTAATTTCTATTGAAATCTGTCCACCTCTCTTAAACTGAGAGACTTGGAATTAAGGTAATTCCTTAATGGGTTTTTGAGACAGGGTTTCACTGTGTAGCCCTGGCTCTTATGGTACTCACTTTATAGAAAAGGCAGCCTCGAACTTACAGGAATCCACCTGCCTCTGCCACCTCAATGCTGGACTGAAAGCTGGATGCCACCATGTTTGCCAGTAGTTATTTTTTTAATTCTCCTTTTGCTGGTTCATTCATTTGTTCATTCAACAGACATCTATTGTACATCTGCCCTGCACAGCTCACTGTGTTAGTTGGGGCTGACACAGTTGACTCCTTCCGTTTACCTCAGTTTTCCCAATGCTTTCAAATAATTGTATTCATTTACTTTGCTATTGCTCTTTCTCCCATATTTCTTCCTTCTTCAAGAATCACAAAGTCAAAGGTTTCCATTTGTCTTCTTGGACCTAGTGGTATTTAATCAGACCCTGGGATTGACCAGCTGACCCGAATAACTAAATTCATTCTCTACATTTAGTGAGAAACCACTAAGGTGGAAAGTGATGGAGGAGTTCCCCAAGGTCACTGTTGGCCTCTATACTCACATGTAAGCACACCGCCATGAACTCATCTACATACCCTCATGAAAACATACCACATTCAAGAACATACACACCAACGCTATGTGAAGAAACACTGGAGATTCACTTCAGTCCCTTTCCTGTGCCTTGGATACTAACTATGCTTTATTTGCAAGAAATGGAGGTCCTAGGGGAATCTTGAAAGTTGATCTTGGCACTGGCTTCCTTGCCAAAAGAGCATCTTAGCCCTAGCTTGTAGAATCCAAATGCTAACCAATTGTCCTTCTGGGGCCTGAGTTCTGGGGATCTGAATACTTGGCGAATTCAAGGTAATCTTTTGTTGGTTTTCTCTAAGACAACACCCCTCAGTGGACACAGTACAGCAGGCTTTGTGGAGTCTCAGCCTGGTTTACTCCATAGCCAGTCTTTTACTCACAGAGAAGACACAAAATGTGAGTGTTAGCACTTCTCAATGATGAGAGAAGAATGAACTTGGGCCAGAGATAAGTATATCCAGGAAATTTGTCTCTGTAAATTCTGAAAATTTAATGTCTTATACCGAGTATTAATTTCTCCATTTATTTTCCATCACACTACTACCCTACCTCCCTTTGAATCAGGGGTTAGAAGATATAAATTATGAATCAGCGTGAGACTTTACTGGACACATTAACAGATTATTTATTTTCACCGCTTTTTCTAGAACACCCTAAAGTCACTCCCAGAGATGCAGCCTCTTTTTTTAATCCCATTATGAGTTTGTCTCCTTGCGAGACTTTTACTACCAAACATAGAAATTCTGACCTTACCTTAATGAACATTTCTTGAGATGTACATTACTCATGAGACACTGCCTCCTGTTGGTGGACAAGCTACCCTTTTCTTTCACTTGCTTTATGGCACTTTTCACTACCTGGAATAACCACCTTTGCTTATTTGCCTGTAGATCGTGTGCCTCTTTAGTCAATACAACTTTATTACTTCATTATGTGATAGCCACTGTCACGGGAATTAGCAATGAAGCTGAGTCAGTGATTATGCCCTAAAGGAGATGGTCACTAATAAATATTGATAATAGTAACTATCTATATGTAGACTTAGGTGCCAGGAGGCAAATGCTGCTCGTGAAAAGGAATAAAACAAGCTGAAGGATTAAATCCTGAAGGTCATTTGTGCCATTTTATATCTCATGTTAGGGATAAACATTTCTTCGTAGGTGCTATCAATTCAAAGGTCAAGAAAAAATAAAATATCTAGCTGGAGAAAAAGTGTTACTAGCATGGGGAACTGAGAGTACAAAGATTATGACATGAGGCATATTTGCTTAAGTTCAAAGATGAGAGAAATGCCATGGTGGCTTCAGGGCAGTGTGTCAGTTGTGGGTAGGAGGTGATGGCAGGAAGGGTTTAGATACAGGTGTGTAGGCTTTGAACTTTGGCCAAGATCTAAGACCGTACTCTGAGTCCATGGAAAGCCCTTGGGCACATCAGTACCTGGTTGCCCTGGCTGCTGGGTAGTGATGAAGAGGTTTTCAGCTGTATAGGATGAATGAAGGGAAATCTGCATGATGATCTCTACTCCCATCTCACCATGAGCTCTCCCACTTCCTTCCTCACTTCCTTCTCTCCTTCCTTCCCTCTTTTCTTGCTGCCTTTTTTCCTCCCTTCCTTCAGTGTTCCCTGTTGGTCTCCCACCTCCTCTGTCTTATTCCTTATTTTTTCATCCTCAGTTCCCTTCCCTTCTCTCCCAGTCCCCTTTTCCTTCTGTTTCTTACTTTTCCCTCCCCTCAAGTCCCTTCACCTCCCTTCTCTTCTCTTCTGTTTCCTTCCCTTCCCTGTATTTCACAATTTTTTTCTTTTTGTTTGTTTTGTTTTGTTTGTTTGTTTTTTATGTTTTGAGACAGGGTTTCTCTGTGTAACCTTGACTATCCTAGATTCACCTTGTAGGCCAGACTAACTCCAAACTTACAAAGATCCACCTGCCTCTGCCTCGCTGAGTGCTGAGATTACAGGACTGCACCACTGAATTCTGCTTCACATCTTAAAAGATTTAATTATGTTTTTGTATCACAAAGTTTTGTTAGAAAGTGAATAAACTCGGTTAAAAAATTAAAGATAGCACAGCCACTGCCAAATGATGGAGAATTAAGAAAGCATTTCTTAACTAAATAGTATAGAAAAAGAATCAAACTTGGTTTCCAGAGTTTGGGCATTACGTAGATGAAGGAATGGTTATCGCTGACAAAGACTGACATATCTTTGAGTAGAGATATTTGGAGGGTGAGCATAAAGAGACTGATCCTGGATATGTGGAGATGCTGAGTGCCATATTGGATACATAAGTCTCACTTTCAGAAAAGAAGAATAGATTGGATTGACAATCTCAGTTAGGAACAGTCTTTAAGGAGAATGGACTTCCTTTGTTTTCCATGATCAAAATTTAGGCCGATGGCACACCAGGTCTTCAAGGGTCTCATGCAGAACATGGAGGCACTGCCTACACTGCCACTGGGCTTTCTTGAGATCATGACAGATATCCTTTTGTTGCTTTTTAGTTTTAATTTAATTTAAAATTTCTTTGGGTCTTCTTTGAGACCTAGGTTCACATTGTTGCTCAGGTTGGCCTTGATTTACTCTGCACCTTAGACTGAGACTGAGCTCAGCAATTCTCAGCCCCCAAGTGCTGGGATTATAGATGTGACATGAGCCACTGGGACTGGCTTCTTGACACAGGATTCCTGAAAGAGTTACAGCACTCAAATAAAGTATACTGCAACCTGGAACCGCCTTGTGATCTCTCTCAGGTCTAAGGCTTCCACATGATTTCTGCAACTAACCAACCACGACATCATTGCTCACCATTTGGTCCCAGAACTCAAGGACTGTGTTTTAGAATTAAGTGGATACAGTTTAAAAATGTAGGTCCCTGCACTAAAATACTAGGCATAGCAAATCATAGGAAAAGCCATGGTCCAGGGGTCTTCATTTTAACTCATTTTTTAAATGTTTCACTGCCGCTAATCTGCATAAATAATTTGTTAATTGTGTTGGAGCGTTTCAATATAAGGCAAAATATTTTTATATAGTTTTCTCACACTATTCCAGGACAAAATATTTAATGATTGTTTATATAGTTTATGTATTTGAATTGCCCCACTCATATTCTAGGTTGTTGGGATTAGAATAGATTTTATTTCAGTCAAATAGTTTTTAATGTCATTTAAATTGCAAAGCCACACTTAACTGTTTTGCTTTTCCTCAAAAATATAATTTTAGGATATATGCAACTTTAGGATAAACCAATCAAAATAGGAAAAATTTTACATCATGAATAATGAACTACACTGCACTTAAAGTATCAGATATTTGTGATTTCCTATTTGAGGCACATGACACAGTTGTGTTCCATTTGCCATCCCTCATATGATTTAGATAGAGAGAGGAAAATTATTGTGGCCAAGCAGTGTGGTGCTGTAGCCAGAACACTTAGTTGCCAGCATTCCTTCTTACTTGAGTCTTTTTCCATATTTGACATGGCAGCATCCCCGCTACCCTGCTTGCCCAAGCTACTCCGATTAGTCACACTCTCAGGCCAGCCCATAATGGGTACTTAGAGTTGTGGAGAAATACTCTTTTGTAACTTTAACTTAATAATTCAAGGGCATGATGCAAAGAATCCTTCCAATTATTAGCGTTCCTAACAACATGGAACACCTGATCCTGAGTGGACTTCTTCTTCTTTTTTTTTTTTTTTTTTTTTTTTTTTTATTAAGAAGGCAGATAACTGAACTAGCCTAAGTTTTTTTTTCCACTCCTTCAACAATTAGGAGGAATCTGTGTTGGTATTTTGACCATTGGTAATTAAAGAGATGGGAGCTGTTTGCATTTTCTCAATTTACTATCAGGTAGTTCAACACATTAAAATAAAAAGCAAAAATAACCAAAAATGAAGTTGTAAGCCAATTGCCACAAAAGTATAGATGATTTTTTAATAGTCACATCCCTAAATATCCAGTAGCAGTAATTTGGGGGAGGTTTCTATTCACTGTCCTTTGAGGATTATGGCCACATGTCTTAGAAAATTGCTTCTCTGCACAGGAATTACAATGGGCCTGCTTTACTTAGCAAATGGAGTATAGTCCTCCAAAATGAAGGGCTGCTAATAAGTCAAATAGATTCTAGACCTATAACTTCTGAGATGTTACTCTTAGTGATGCTGTTTCTAACAGTTCATTCACAATGGTAGGAGGTGGTTGCCCCAGATCTATGGCCAATCATCCCTTTCCTAATCAATGAGTAATTACCTACAAGGATTGTTTGTGATTTACCAGGTTCCACATATAGTTTCACAGAGCAGTATTAAGGCACTGTAGTATCACTTTCAAATCAGGAAATTGTAATCAGGCCTAGCATAAAAAGTAGATCATTGATTAGTGCTCCACAGAGATCCCATTTCGCCAGCATGCAGATTAAAGATAAACTAATATACTGAAGACTCTACTTAAGGAGCCTTTTAAAGTAAATTACAGGCACTAACAGTCAATTAAGCATTTTGGCTTGTTCCCCTCTGTGTCTTTTTAGGAATACAAACCCAATGAAGCTTATATCATTTTACTCAATAAATGCAAATTTATTTGTGCTCTATTGTTAACAGTATAATGATTTTATTATCAATGTTTAGTATTAGTTTACGTCATTAAGCAGACTAACAATTATTTGTACATGAGCTAAAGAGATGAACTAAGTTGTATCCCTGGAATGCATGTATAAGCAAAAAGAGAAAATCAACTTCAAAAACATGACCTCCACCCTCCACACATGTACTGCAGCATGTGCAGACCTACAGGCACATATACACATCAGGCAAGTTCATACATATTCATAACATAGCAATAAAGCTAAAATTTTTAAAGAAATTACTTATTCATTAAACAAAAATAATATCTGCTACATATGCATGTGAGTAAACATATAACCTATATATAATATGTATATAATATAATATATATATATATAACAAAAAATTAGACCATATTGGCTTGGAATGAAAAAGTTGAAACATTGAGTTATAATTTTCCATTCTGCTTTTTGGTATTTTCATGGTCTGGAGAGTAGCCTTACTTAATGTTTGAGTTTCCAAATATTATGCCAGCTCTGAGTGAATTAGGTCAACAGAGGAAAACATGCTTTCTGCTCCCTACACTAACATTCTGCTGTCTGAAAAACTGGATTAACTCATCAATCATCTTGTTAATATTTGCCACTTAGAACAGAGTTTCAGTGTGATCTGTAAAACCCCCAAATCTTCACCTCACTTAAAATTATTCTACTTTGTGTTATGGATAAATAATTTTGGACAGATATCACAGAAAATAAAAGTGGATATAAATGAGTTATAATGGTTATATAAAACAATCTATTTTTAAAAGTTAAAAAATGTACTTGAAAGTTATTTAACATTGCGATGTACCACATTAGATTTTTTAATTTTATACTTCAAAATTATTTTATGAAGGTAGCCTTTCATTGGTAAGTTAGTAATGACTGTGATTGAAAAAAGTGTTCATATATTTATAGACATTGAACACGTCAATAGGCAGAATTTCGTACATCTATGCACAGGCCAATAATTCATTTCTAAAATCATTTTACCATTCAATTACCAATAATCATGGAAGCAACAGTGCAACTTGACTTCATAGAAACCTGACTACAGTGGGCTCACTTTAATAATTTAACTAATTGTATTTTATGAATTTTGATGGTTATAAGACATGTATTTTCAGGCTTAAGAACTAAATGCTCAATGTTTTAAATTCTTGTTAAATTCTTTTTCCTATAGTTTGCAGGTATATTTATATCCAGCATATTGAATCTGACAGATGTTAAAAGTGGAATTTTTAACTCTATTGTTAGTTTTATTTTAGTAAGGATGCTTTTGTTTTAAGCCCTCTTGGAGAATATATGCGAACAATTTAGATATTGGCTCAGGAATATTCTGAAGACTGATAATACTTCAATTTATTTCTTTTCCATTCAGGTGCTGATTATCAAGATGACATTATGAAAGAATAAGTCCAAAATAAAAGTAAGTCTTAAATATTTGCTAGTTCTGTCATTTAATGTTGCACTGTAATACATCATATACCCTACTGCATGGCTTTTCCCATCCTAATTTTGTAGGTCTGTATAGGATGTAAAATTTGTGCCAGACACACAGATTGTAAGGTACTTATAACAAGCCAAACATTTTAACTCAACTTTTCTTTATAATAGCTTTGAATTTGGCAACCTGCAGTATAGTCCTCTTTTTGAAGAATATCAATAAAAGTAATTGCTTTCCCATTCAATGTCCATTTTCCCTGAAAGCTTTATTTTCCTTTTGGAATAGTGCTTTCAGATTTAGTTAACAGTGGAGCAATATTAGAGTATTGTTTCCCTCTACTGTGTTGAAAATGATAATATTCACGGTGGAGTTAAATGTTATTGATCAGAAGAGCTGCTAATTAAACTTAATAAAATTGATGATAGCAGCCATCTCTGTATTGATATTAGGAAACTCTTCTTAGATGCAATAGGATGCTTACAACTGATTTTCACACACTGTCATTGCTTTTTGGGAATCGTGACTCCTGATATGCTTATTATTTATAATAAAATTTAAAATTATCAATAAATGTATTTCTTGCATAGATAGATGATAGATGAATAGATAAATAGGTAAATAGATAGGTAGATAGATATAGTTGATAGATGATAGATAGTTGATAAATAGATGATAATAGATAGATAAATAAATGATAGAGATAGATTTAATAAAGCTGGCATTTGATAAAGCACCTGGCTGTCTGTGCCCTGCCTGCAAATAGACACATGCCTGAGCCTGCTGCACAGGTGTGCATTGGAAGAGGAGTAGCCTTATATAGTGAGTATAAACCAAATTCTACATTTTTACTGGAATACTTGGGGAATGTCTTATATGCAGAAAAATACGGTGTGTATAGGTGTGTGTATGTGTGTGTGTATAAATTTCCTAAATATATACAAATATTTAAATATAAAGAGGCATAATTATATATAAGTATACAACTAGTTCTTGATAAAATTCAAAATAGACATGGACAAAGAAAAATTCATAACACAAGCCAGTTTCATCTTTTGGTTATTCTTACGCTGGGGCAGCCAGTGACAGAACATGGCATGTGTCCCTTTCCATCAATGCCATTGAGCCCTACTGTACTCAGAAAACAAAATACAAGTTCACACAGCTCTTGTTGCCAGGGAGGATGCGCATTTGTTCATGTGGTTTGTTCTTGCCTAAAGAGCACTAAGCACAATGTATTTTAGCATGATTCTCATAATAGCTTTTCCAATTAATATATACACCAAGATTCCATAACAACAATCAGCTACCTGAAGCAGAGAAATGGTAATGATCTGCAAAACTCATGGATGTGTTAATTCTATGTGTAATTACAACAAGGCAATGACTGAGGCCCGTAGTGAATCAGGGAGTTGTCATGTTATTAGGAGAGTATTTCCTCTCTGCTGTGTGGGTCCGCATGACGCTTTCCACAATCCTTGTTGATGCCTCCGGTGAAGCACATGCTGCTTTGCTTTGAGAAGCATTCTCTCACTTGACAGAAAAAAAAATCATACCAAAAAAAAAAAAAACATATCCCCGCCCCCCCTAAAAAAAAGCCAGGCATGGTGGAACAGTAATTTCATCCCAGCACTCAGGAGGCAGAAGCATTCAATCATATATTTAATAATATTTTAATGCTATTTAGTCCTTTATGTATTTATAGGCTTCACAAAAATATGTTGATAGTTTACACTTATCATACTATGACTTCATTTTGTCTTTACATTTTTAAATTTTCCATACCAAAAAAAAAAAAAAAAAAAATGGGTTCTGTAATCTTTCAGAGCTTAAATCCTAGCACAGTAGAGGAAAGTTTCAAGTACTGAGTGTGTGTGTGTGTGTGTGTGTGTGTGTGTGTGTGTGTGTGTGTGTGTGTGTGTGTTTGGTTAGCTTTGAGGCTAAAGCCAAGGCAAGAAATGTGGATCAAGCTGACTTAGCTCCAGTGAAGCATGAAGACAAAGTTGACAAGAATGAGCCAGTTTAAACCATCAGTAGTTATTAAACACTTACAATAAACCAGGATCTTTTCTAAACATTAAGGGTGTAGCAATGAATACAAGACCAGGAAACAAGCTCTTACATATAAGTGTCTGAAGAGAAAGAGGAAAGAGGACAGATATTAAATGAAAAAACAAACAAACAAACAAACAAACAAAGCTTTTTATAAAGTTGAATATGTAAAGAAACTGCATAAGAGGCTAGTCTGAGGGTATATCATTATTTTGTTTGGGAAAAAATTAAATTGGGAGTAGCTGAGAAGAGATGAGACCTGAAAGTAGAAGGAAGGTATAATGTAATAGTTACGCTAAAAGTGGCATTCCAGGCAGAGGAAAAAGACAGGATCCCTTTGCAAGTGAGAGTAACATAGCTTATTTAAACAGCAATAAGGAGACCAGTAGGACAAGGTGAGCCTCTGTTTATCTGTTTATCATATAAACATTTTTCTTCATTTTTATTACCTTTATTTCTCTCTCTCTCTCTCTGTCTTTCTCTCCTCTCCACACCCCTCCTCGTGTGTGTGTGTGTGTGTGTGTGTGTGTGTGTGTGTGTGTGTGTGTGTGCATATGCACATATGCACTTGTAGAAATTGATTTTCTCCTTCACCTTGTAGTTTCAGGGGATCAGACTCACGTCATCAGGCTTGGTGGCAAGCTCCTTTACCTGCTGAGCCATTTTTTTCTGGCTCAGGAGTATTGAATCTTAGTCAAAAGGGAAGCCATTCATAGCACTTGATCAAGTATGGTAATTGGCTTGCATTTTAATAGTTTCACTATATTTGACGAAAAGAGCCTGAAGAAAGGTTAAGAAGTTATTGTAGTCCTTCATATAATAGACACATTTATAGTATATGCTTTTAAACCGAATGAACTATAATGAGTGATTTTTAATTTATTTAACTTTTAAAACAATGTGTTTAATTAATTTATTTATTCATTTTACACCGTGTTTTGAGGCCCTCCCTCCTCTCCTCCAGGTTCGACTGTATTGTATCTTTCTCTTCTTCCCTACTCTTCATTAAAGATCTCCCAATACACAAGCCACCAAGTGCATTAAGTGGCATTAGGACTGAGTGCTTTCTCTTCCATTGTGTTCTGGAAAGACAGGGGTGAAGTAATCAAAGAAGTTATTCTTTTTTTTTTTTTTTTTAATTTTTTTAAAAATTTATTTTTTTTTTGATTTTTTTTATTAATTTATTCTTGTTACATCTCAATGGTTATTCCATCCCTTGTATCCTCCCATTCCTCCCCCCCCCCCCCATTTTCTCATTATTCCCCTCCCCTATGACTGTTCCTGAGGGGGATCTCCTCCCCCTGTATATGCTCATAGGGTATCAAGTCTCTTCTTGGCTACCTGCTGTCCTTCCTCTGAGTGCCACCAGGTCTCCCCCTCCAGGGGACATGGTCAAATGTGAGGCACCATAGTACGTGACAAAGTCATATCACACTCTCCACTCAACTGTGGAGAATATTCTGACCATTGCCTAGATCTAGGTAGGGGTTTAAAGTTTACCTCCTGAATTGTCCTTGGCTGGTGCCTTAGTTTGAGTGGGATTCCTGGGCCCAAATCTGCCTATCATATTGTTCTACTTGTAGATTTCTAGGACTCTCCGTATCCTTTTATTTTGCTATTCTCCCATGCGTCTCTCATTTAGAGTCCCAATAGGATGCCTTCCCCTCTGTCCCAGTTTCCTGGTAAGTGAAGGCTTTCGTGGGACATGCCCCTTGGGCTAGTATGCAGATATAAGTGAGTATATACCATTTGAGTCTTTCTGCTTCTGGGTTAACTCACTCATTATGATCATTTCTAGCTCAATCCATTTATCCACAAATTTCGGGAATTCCTTGTTTTTAATAGCTGAGTAGTATTCCATGGTGTATATGTACCACAGTTTCTTTATCCACTCTTCTACTGAGGGACACTTAGGCTGTTTCCATGTTCTGGCTATTATGAATAAGGCTGCTATGAACATGGTTGAGCAAATTTTCTTGTTGTGTGCTGGAGCATCTTCTGGGTATATTTCAAGGAGTGGAATAGCTGGGTCTTGAGGAAGCCCTATTCCCATTTTTCTGAGATAGCACCAGATAGATTTCCAAAGTGGCTGTACTAGTTTGCATTCCCACCAGCAATGAAGGAGTGTTCCTCTCTCCCCACATCCTCGCCAGCATGTGGTATCGCTTGAGTTTTTGATCTTAGCCATTCTGATGGGTGTAAGATGGAATCTCAGAGTTGTTTTGATTTGCATTTCCCTGATGACTAAGGAGGTTGAGCATTTCTTTAAGTGTTTCTCAGCCATTTGATACTCCTCTGTTGAGAACTCTCTGTTTAGTTCCAAGCCCCATTTCTCAATTGGGTTATTTGGTTTGGTGGTGTTTAATTTCTTGAGTTCTTTATATATTTTGGATATTAGACCTTTGTCAGATGTAGGGTTGGTGAAGATTTTTTCCCAGTCTGTAGGCTGTCGCTTTGTTCTCTTGACAGTGTCTCCTGCCTTACAGAAGCTTCTCAGCCTCACGAGGTCCCATTTATTAATGGTTGACATTAAGGCCTGGGCCGTTGGTGTTCTGTTCAGGAAGTTGTCTCCTGTGCCAATATGTTCCAGGCTCTTTCCCACTTTTTCCTCTAAGTGGCTTAGTGTCTCTGGTTTTATGTTGAGGTCTTTAATCCACCTGGATTTGAGTTTTGTGCAAGGTGACAAATATGGGTCCAGTTGCATTTTTTTACACATAGACCTCCAGTTAGACCAGCACCATTTGTTGAAGATGCTATCCTTTTTCCATTGAATGGATTTGGCGTCTTTGTCAAAAATCAAGTGACCATATGTGTGTGGATTCATATCTGGGTCTTCGATTCGATTCCACTGATCAACCAGCCTGTTGCTGTGCCAGTACCATGCTGTTTTAATTACTATTGCTTTATAGTACAGTTTGAGATCAGGTATGGAGATTCCTCCGGAGCACCTTTTATTGTACAAGATTGTTTTAGCTATTCTGGGGTTTTTGTTTTTCCATATGAAGTTCACATTGAACTTTCAATGTCTTTAAAAAATTGTGTAGGTATTTTGATAGGGATTGCATTGAATCTGTAGATTGCTTTTGGTAGGATGGCCATTTTTACTATGTTAATTCTCCCGATCCATGAGCAAGGAAGATCATGCCATCTTCTCAGGTCATCTTCAATCTCTTTCTTCAGGTTTTGAAATTTTTTTCATACAAGTCCTTCACTTGCTTAGTTAGGGTAACTCCTAGATATTTTATATTGCTTGTGGCTAATGTGAATGGTGTGGTTTTCCTAATTTCTTCCTCTGTAAGCTTGTCATTTGTGTATAGGAAGGCTACAGACTTTTTTGAGTTAATTTTGTATCCAGCCAATTTGATGAAGGTGTTTATCAGCTTTAGGAGTTCTCTGGTTGAATTTTGAGGGTCACTTATGTACACTATCATATCATCTGCAAAGAGGGATAATTTGACTTCCTCCTTTCCCATTTGGATACCCTTGATCTCCTTTTGTTGTCTTATTGCTCTGGCTAGAACTTCGACTACTATATTGAAGAGATATGGAGAGAGTGGGCAGCCTTGCCTTGTTCCCAATTTTAGAGGAATTTCCTTGAGTATCTCACCATTTACTTTGATTTTGGCTATTGGCTTGCTGTATATAGCCTTTATTATGTTGAGGAAAGTGCCTTGTATCCCCGATCTCTCTAAAACTTTAAACATGAATGGGTGTTGAATTTTATCAAATGCTTTCACTGCATCCAAGGAGATGATCATGTGTTTTTTTATTTTCAGTTTGTTTATATGGTGGATTACATTGATGGATTTCCGTATATTAAACCATCCCTGCTTGCCTGGAATGAAGCCTACTTGGTCATGATGAATCATATCTTTGATGTGTTCCTGTATTTGTTTTGCAAGTATTTTAGTTAGTATTTTTGCATCTATGTTCAAAAGAGAAATTGGTCTGAAATTCTCTTTCTTTGTTGAGTCTTTGTGAGGTTTAGGTATCAATGAGACTATGGCCTCATAGAATGAATTTGGTAATTTTCCATCCATTTCTATCTTTTGGAGTAGCTTGAAGAGTATCGGTATTAGCTCGCCCTTAAAGGTCTGGTAGAATTCTGCACTGAAACCATCTGGCCCTGGGCTTTTTTTGGTTGGGAGACCATCGATGATTGCTTCTATTTCTGTAGGGGAAATGGGACTATTTAGCTTGTTTATCTGTTTTTCATTCAACTTTGGCAAGTCAAATTGATCAAGAAAATCGTCCATTTCCCCTAGATTTTCAAATTTTGGGGCGTATATGCCTTCAAAGTAGGATCTTATGATTCTTTGAATTTCTTCAGTGTCCGTTGTTATGTCTCCCTTTTCATTTCTGATTTTGTTGATTTCAATACTGTCTCTCTGCCTTTTAGTTAGTTTGGCTAATGGTCTGTCTATCTTGTTGATTTTCTCAAAGAACCAGCTTTTGGTTTTGTTGATTCTTTGGACTGTTTTCTTAGTTTCTAATTTGTTAATTTCAGCCCTGAGTTTGATTATTTCCAGGCGTCTACTCCTCTTGGGTGTTTCTGCTTCTTTTTTTTCTAGGGCTTCCAGTTGTGTTGTTAAGATGCTTATGTGAGATGTTTCCAATTTCTTTTTAAAGGCACTTAGTGCTATGAATTTTCCTCTTAGCACTGCTTTCAATGTATCCCACAAATTTGGGTATGTTGTTTCTTCATTTTCATTGAATTTCAGAAACTCCTTGATTTCTTTCTTTATTTCTTCCCTGACCCAGGTGTCATTTAGCAGAGAGTTGTTTAGTTTCCACGTACGTGTAGGCTTTTTGTTATTTCTGTTGTTGTTGAATTGCAGCCTAAGAGCATGGTGATCTGATAGGATACAAGGTATTATTTCACTCTTCTTGTATCTATTGAGGCTTGCTTTGTGACCTACGATGTGATCAATTTTGGAGAACGTTCCATGGGGTGCAGAGAAGAAGGTGTATTCTTTCTTGTTTGGGTGAAAGGTTCTATAGATATCTGTTAGATCCATTTGACCCATGGCATTGGTTAATGATGTTATTTCTCGGCTTAGTTTCTGTTTCAATGACTTATCCTTCAGTGAGAGTGGGGTGTTGAAGTCTCCCACTATTATTGTGTGGGGATCGATGTGTGGTTTAAGCTTTTTTAGGAGATCTTTTACAAATGTGGGTTCCCTTGTATTGGGAGCATAGATGTTCAGAATTGTGATGTCATCTTGGTTGACTTTACCTTTGATGAGTATGAAGTGTCCTTCCTCATCCCTTTTGATTAATTTTGGTTGAAAGTCTATTTTGTTCGATACTAAAATGGCTACGCCTGCTTGCTTCTTGTGACCATTTGCTTGGAATATTTTTTTCCAACCTTTTACCCTGAGGTAATGCCTTTCATTATGGGTGAGATGTGTTTCTTGGATGCAGAAGAATGTTGGATCTTGTTTATGTACCCATTCAGTTAGTCTGTGTCTTTTTATTGGAGAATTGAGGCCATTGATGTTGAGAGATATTAATGACCAGTGACTGTTAAGAGTCTTAATTTTGATGTTGTTTCCAGTCGAGCGTTTGTGTAGTTGTGTTTTTGCCATGGTATAGTTATCTATTTCATGGGTAGTTTTCATTGTAGCTTGGTCCTTTGGGATGGAGTTTTCCTTCTAGTACCTTCTGTAAAGCTGGATTTGTGGATAGGTACTGTTTGAATTTGTTTTTGTCATGGAATATTTTGTTTTCTCCATCAATGGTTATTGATAATTTTGCTGGGTAAAGTAGTCTGGCCTGGCATCTGTGGTCTCTTAGGGTTTGCAGGATCTCTGTCCAGGCCCTTCTGGCTTTTATGGTCTCTGCTGAGAAGTCGGGTGTAATTCTGATAGGTTTACCATTAAATATTATTTGGCCCTTTTCCCTTGCAGCTTTTAATATTTTTTCTTTGTTCTGCATGCTTTTTGTTTTGATTATTATGTGGCGGGAAGTTTTTCTTTTCTGGTCAATTCTATTTGGTGTTCTGTAGGCCTCTTGTATGTTTATAGGCATTTCTTTCTTTAGATTGGGTAAATTTTCTTCTATGAATTTGTTGAGAATAGTTTCTGGGCCCTGGAGTCTGATGTCTTCTCTTTCTTCAATGCCTATTATCCTCAAATTTCTTCTTTTCATGGTGTCCTTAATTTCTTGGATGTTTTGTGTCAGGAGTTTTCCAGATTTGACATTTTCTTTAATGGTTGATTCAATATCTGTGAGTGTATCTTCTAGACCTGAGATTCGTTCTTCCATCTCTTGGATTCTGTTAGAAAAGCTCACCTCTGTGTTGCTCGCCTTCTTCTCTGAGGTCTCACGTTCTCGCTTTTCTTCTGCCTGTGTGTTTATCATTGAATCCATTTTCATTTTCAGATCTTGAACTGATTTTTTGATTTCTTTCATCTGATTTTTTGTATATTCCTGAGTTTCTTCCATTGCCTCTTTAAAGGTCTTCAGAGCTTGAACCGTTTTATTTATTTCTTTCATCTGGTTGTTTGCATTTTCCTGCAAATTTTCCAGTTCCACTCTATGTGCTTCTTTTATGTCTCTTACCTGTTTGTCGGCATCTTCCTGTATTTGATTACAAATTTTATTTGTTTCCTCCATTATCATCCTCATTACTAAGGATTTGAGGTCATTTTCTTGTATTTCCGTTGTATTTGAGTTCTCTGGGTTGTTTTCTTTGGGATAGCTGGAAACTGGAGACGCCATGTTGTTTTGGGGTTTTTTGTGTATGCTTTTTTGTTGTCCTTTAGACTTCTTGCCTCCTTTGTTTTTGTTGGGTAGCTTCCAGAGTTGGGTGGAGAGTGTCTGACGATAGATTCACTTATTTTCTCACGATTTCCCTAGGCTGGGAGCTCAAAGCTTCACTGGTGTGGATGTTAGGAGGTTAGCCCTGTTGTTCTGGTCTCTCACAGCCAGTGATCTTCAGCCCCCCTGCTGTGGATCCTGCAATTGTTCTGGGTCTCTGAATGAGCGTTGGGTCAGGCCAAGGTATCCACAGCCTTCTGTGTTCCCTGCCAAGTCCAGCCAGGAACACTGGGCCCGAACCCCGGGCTGAACTCAGCTAGATTCTCAGGGCCTGATCCGTCTGCCGAGCTCAGCTAGGGATTCTGGGCCCAAAATGCACACAGGGTCCAGCCAGAATTTTTGGGCTGGGACTACGCACCAAGCTCCGCTAGGGCCTTTTGGCCCAAAGTGCGTGCTGTGGTCAGTTATTGACTCAGGGCCCAAACTGACCACCAATCTCAGCCAGGAATTCTGGATTCAAACTGCACACTGTGTCCAACCAGAGTCTTAGAGCTGGTGGAACCGAGCGCTCTGTCCAGCCTGCGCCACAGCAGGAGAACTGCGGCTGCTCTGAGTTAGCACCGGGGAGCTGCCGCTGAGCTGAGGTGGTGCGTAGGATGGAACTGAGCACGCCACCAAGCCTGCGCCACAGCAAGAGAACTGCGGCTGCTCTGAGTTAGCGCCAATGGTGGAACCAAGTGCTCCTCCCAGACTGTGTCACTGCAGGGGAGCTGCCGCTGAGCTGAGGTAGTGCCTAGGGTGGAACTGAGTGCTCGGCCAAGCCTGAGCCACAGCAGGAGAACTGCGGCTGCTCTGAGTTAGCGCCTGTGGTGGAACCAAGTGCTCTGCCCAGACTGTGTCACCGCAGGGGAGCTGTGGCCATGCTGAGTTAGTGCCTCGGGCAGAATTGCTTGCTGGGCCAGGCCAGTACCCGGGACTCTGGGGCCGAACTGTCCGCTGAGTCCAGTCTGGGTCCGAAGGCTCCACGCGACCCAAATCCTGCCCCGAGTCCCCTCTCTCGCAGCAACTCCCACCAGCCACCACACCAATCACCTCCACCGGAAGGCTATGAGCTGCAAACCTCAGCCACCGCTGCTGGTGCCGCTGGTGCTGCTGCCTCTGCCACTGCCGCTCCGATCAGAGAAAATCCACGCTCCTCCCGTGTGCAGGGGCACGCAGGTCCCTCCGAACCGTGGAGTACTCCCGCTGCCGTGATGTTTGGACCTCGGTGTTCCTGGCTCAGAAATCTGTGCAATTCCCTGAATTGTTCACTGGAGCCTCCACACGTGGTCCACACTGCTCGCCGCCATCTTGGATCCTCTGAAAGAAGTTATTCTTGCTGGGCTTGGTGGCGCATGCCTTTAATCCTGCACTTGAGAGGCAGGGGCAGAGGATCTCTGAGTTCAAGGCCAGCCTTGTCTACAGGGTGACTTCCAGGATAGCCAGGACTACACAGAGAAACCAGTCTTGAAAAAAAAGGGAACTAACATTTCAAATACTTACGTAATGTATATTGGTCACATCCACCTGCCACATCTCTCTTCAACTATAGTATACCAAATGTATGCTTTTCATATTCTCCTAGTTGTTGTAATTGTTATTAATAGTCCTGTGAGTTTAGCTATTGCTGTCCATAGAGTGGTCACCTATAGGGGGAGAGGGGCATGAGCAACCTAGCCACTGCCATATCCCTAAAGAAAAATGACTCTCCTTTGGCAGCCCATCAACAAGACCTTTTCCTCTCCATCACAGAATTTTGACTGGTTTGATGTTGGACAGGTAACTAAAGTTTCTGTGAGTTCATGTGTACAATAGCCATTCATAAGAGAATTAAGTAAACTATGGAATCTTTAGTACAATATTGGCAGGTGCTAAGCTCTGTGTAAATACTGAATTTTAGCCTTCTTCCTCCTCAGCATTGTGACTATTGTTTTTTTAATTATTTTATTTTTGTACATATACATTTATATTATTACACATATATACACTAGATTACCTATGGCAAGAAGAACCATGACACAATCAGGAATTATATAAATATTACATTCTTAGTGGTTTTGGCTATTTGTATTTGATAGCCTTGAAGAAGACATCTTTCCTGTCTTGGTGCATCTACATTTCTGAATGTAAATCAATCTCCATCACACATTGTCATTATCAACTTAGAACACCTATCTAGACCTAAAAACATCTTAATCCCTGAACAACTAGGCTTCCTTGTAAATCTATGCTCCCTGAACTTCAACACCCTCAGAGACTTGAGAAGAAGTAAACTTGATTACCTGAGTATGCCGGGAGTGCAGGTTAGTAGCTTTCTAAATGAAAAGATGACAGAGACAGTTTTCTACCGGATTAGTCAGCCAAAACTCTCTATACCATTGGAATATCTTCTTCAGCCTTCTGGCCTAATATATCTGACAGACATATTTGTGAGGCAGGAACTATTGAGAACTTGCTTACCATGTCTTGGCAGAGTGGGCCCTCAACTCTGCCTGCATCCAAGCTTGCCCTTTTCTTAGGCATAATTCTGTCTGTGATCAAAATGAGGACCTTTTTCCCAGTGACTAGTTTGCCACATTTGAAGCCATCTCCATAGGGAGGTTTCTTAATGGTCATCATCTTCTTTGAGGTAGGCTGGGTGTTGCCAGGAGTTAACCTGTCTCATTGTAAATGAATCTTTAAAGTAATAAAAACATTTTAAATGCCATATTCTGCATGTCTCAGGGGTTTTTGAAGACCTTATCTTTCTATAGCGTCTTATATATCTGCTGTGCCTAAGATGTATATTCTTGTGATAAAAGTAGACTAGCAATTGGCATGACCATGATTTAATCTATTAACATTTAATTTGTATATCTTATTTCTCCTAAACAGCTTGATAGCACTTTCAAAGCATTGGAAGTAAACCTTGTCTTATAATTGAGTTATATGGGTATAATAACTCATATTAGAGTAGAAATATATATAGAGAGAGTAATATATATATATATATATATATATATATATATATATAGTGTGTGTGTGTGTGTGTGAAGAATAATCTTATATTTGAATTTTATATCATTTTATCTAGAACTTGTTTTGCATCTATATACAAAATTCTACATCAGTGAATTAAAACCTTTAGGCATTAAGTTGAGGAGTAGATTCACTAATCTACTTTTTGTTCTATCTTCCCTGTACATTTCTATATTTCCCCTTCTTTCTTTTCAAAACTTTCTCCAAATAGGAAGTCAATATCCAGTATGCTGTGAGGAATGCATCCTATCAGGTCTGATCCAATGTCAGTGTCTGATTCTTTTGTTCTGAAAGCATATGATTCCTCGCAAGCATTATACAGTCCTAAAATTATAAGTGTATAAAAGGTGTGTGTGATGCATGTAACAATTCAGGCTGCATTTCTGCTCTTTGTATGAGATGAAAAAGAAGACATCTGTAAATCTTCATTCATGCCATGAAGAGTGGCATCTAATAGTAATTCATAGCGGTTCTGCAGCCAACAAGAATCACTGTCTATGCCTAGACATTCATGTTTCAGCCAGTCTCAGACCTAGTCCCATATGGTGGTATTAGCAATATAAGTTACATGCTTGTTCTGCAGATTAAATTCTTCACATCCTGATTGTAGCTACCTCCCTCATTCCCTCCCGATCCCCCCTCTCTCCCTCATTCCCTCTCCCTCCTTTCCTTAGTACTCAGACAGGGGAGCCCTCTTCCCCTATTATCTGACTTCAGCCTATCAAGTGTCTTCTGTATTAGCTGTAACCTCTTCTTCTGTAGCCTGTCATGGCCATATTGCCAGGAGGAAGTGATCTAAGTTTGGTGGCCAGAGTGCATGCCTGAAGTAGTCCCTAGTCTCCAGACATGGGATCCACAAGGAGATTGTGATACTGCATCCAAGCAGTAGGTCTAGGTTCACATCATACATTGCCTTTGGTTGATGTTTCTGACTCTGTTTTGTAGTGTAGGTGTCCTGTATTATGTGGTTAATGTCCAATTATGAGTGAGTATATACCATGCGTGTCTTTCTGGGTCTGGGTTACCTCACTCAGGATGATCTTTTCCAGTTCCATACATTTGCCTGCAAATTTCAAGATTTCCTCGTTTTTAATAGCTGAATAGTATTCCATTGTGTAGCTGTACCACAGTTTCTTTATCCATTCTTCAGTTGAGGGACATCTAGGTTGTTTCTAGATTCTGGCTATTACAAATAAAGCTGCGATGAATATTGTTGAGCAAGTGTCCTTGTTGTATGGTAGAGCATCGTTTCAGTATATTCCCTAGAGTGGTATTTTTGGGTCCTGAGGTAGAGTTACTCCCAATTTTCTGAGAAAGAACCAGATGATTTCCAAAGTGGTTGTACAAGTTTGAACTCTCACCAGCAATGGAGGAGTGTTCTCCTTTCTCCACATCCTTGCCATCATGTGCTGTCACCTGAGTTTTTTAATCCTAGCCATTCAGATAGTTGTAAGATGGAATCTCAGAGTTGTTTTGAGTTACATTTCCCTGGTAACTAGGGAGGTTGAGCATTTCTTTAAGTGTTTCTCAACCACTCAATATTCCTCTGTTGAGAATTCTCTGTTTAGTTCTGTATTCCATTTTTAAATTGGATTATTTGGTTTGGTGGTGTTTAATTTCTTCAGATCTTTATATATTCTAGATATTAGCTTTTTGTCCGATGTCGGGTTGGTGGAGATCTTTTCCCAGTCTTTAGTCTGTCGTTTTGTTCTGTTGACAGTGTCCTTCACCTTGAAGAAGCTTTTCAGTTTCAGAAGGTCCCATTTATTGATGGTAGATCTTAGGGCCTGAGCTGTTGGTGTTCTGTTCAGGAAATTGTCTCCTATACCGGTGAGTTCAAGGCTCTTCCCCACTTTTTCTTCTAATAGATTTAGTGTGTCTGGTTTTATGTTGAGGTCTTTAATCCATTCGGACTTCAGTTTTGTACAAGGTGATAGATATGGATTTATTTTCATTTTCTACATTTGTTGAAGATGCTATCATTTTTCCATTGTATAGATTTGGCTTTGTCAAAAATCAAGTGTCCATAGATATATAGGTATGTGAATTTTATGTCTGGGTCTTTGATTCGATGCCATTGATCAACCAGCCTATTCATATGCCAGTACCATGCTGTTTTTATTACTATTGCTCTATAGTATAGCTTGAGATCCAGGATGGAGATTCCTCCTGAAGATCTTTTATTGTACAGGATCATTTTAGCTATTTTGGGTTTTCTGTTTTTCCATATGAAGTTGAGAATTGATTTTTCTTTTTTTTCTTTTTTCTTTTTCTCTTTTTTTTTATTAATTTATTCTTGTTACATCTCAATGTTTATCCCATCCCTTGTATCCTCCCATTCCTCCCCCCCCCTTTTTACCATTATTCCCCTCCCCTATGACTGTTCCTGAGGGGGATTACCTCCCCCTATATATTCTCACAGGGTATCAAGTCTCTTCTTGGCTACCTGCTGTCCTTCCTCTGAGTGCCACCAGGTCTCCCCCTCCAGGGGACATGGTCAAATGTGAGGCACCATAGTATGTGAGAAAGTCATATCACACTCTCCACTCAACTGTGGAGAATATTCTGACCATTGGCTAGATCTGGGAAGGGGTTTAAAGTTTACCTTCTGTATTGTCCTTGGCTGGTGATTTTTCAAGGTTGGTAAAGAATGTTCTGTGTACTTTGATGGGAATTGCATTGAATATGTAGATTGCTTTCAATACGGTGGCCATTTTTACAATGCTTATTCTCCCAATCCATGAGATCTATCCATTTTCTGAAATCTTCTTCAAATTCTTTCTTCAGATTTGAAGGGTTTTTTTTTCATACAAATCTTTCACTTGCTTGGTTAGAGTTACACCAAGATACTTTATATTATTTGTGGTTATTGTGAAGGGTGTTGTTTCCCTAACTTCTTTCTCAGCCTCTTTGTCACTTGTAAACAGGAGGGCTACTGATTTTTTTTTTTTTTTTGAGTTGATTTTGTATCCAGCCACTTTGCTGAAGGTATTTATCAGCTGTAAGAGTTCCTTGATAGAATTTTTGGAGTCACTTAAGTAAGCTATCATATCATCTGCAAATAGTGATAGTTTAACTTCTTTTCCGATTTGTGTCCCCTTGATTTCCTTTAGTTGTCTTATTGCTCTAGCTAGGACTTCAAGCACTATTTTGAAGAGATACGGAGAGTGTGAACAGCTTTGTCTTGTCCCTGATTTCAGTGGAATTTAATTTAGTTTATCTCTATTTAGTCTTATGTTGGCTATAGGCTTGCTGTATGTTGCCTTTATTATGTTTAGGTGTGTGCACTGTATCCCTGCTCTCTCCAGGACTTTCAATGTGAATGGGTGCTGGATTTTGTTGAATGCTTTTTCAGCATCTAAGGATATGATCATGTGTTGTTTTTCTTTCAGTTTGTTGGTATGATGAACCACCCCTGCATGCCTGGGATGAAGCCTACTTGGTCATGGTAAATGATATTTTTTGATGTGTTCTTGAATTCTGTTTGCAAGTATTTTATTGAGTATTTTTGCATCAATGTTCAAAAGGGAAATTGGTCTGAAATTCTCTTTCTTTGTTGAGTCGTTCTGTGGTTTAGGTATCAAGGTGACTGTGACCTCATAGGATGGGTTTGGGAATGTTCCTTCTGATTCTATTTTATGGAATAGTTTGAAGAGAATTGGTGTTAGCTCTTCTCTAAAGGTTTGATAGAATTCTCCACTGAATCCATCTGGTCCTGGGCATTTTTTGTTGAGAGACTTTTGATGACTGCCTCTATTTCCTCGGGTGTGATAGGACTGTTCAAATTGTTTACCTGATCTTGATTCAATTTTGCTAGTTTGTAGCTATCAAAAAATTGTCCATTTTATTTAGGTTTTCAGATTTTGTGGCATATAGGCTTTTGATGTAAGACTTGATGATTCTTTGGATTTCCTCAGTGTCTGTTGTTATCTCTACCTTTCCATTTATGATTTTGTTGATTTGAATACTCTCCCTCTACTTTTTAGTTAGTTTAGCTAAAGGTTAGTCAATCTTGCTGATTTTCTCAAAGAACCAGCTCTTGGTTTCATTAGTTCTTTGAATTGTTTTCTCTGTTTCCAATTTATTGATTTCAGCCCTGAGTTTGATGATTTCCAGTCGTCTACTCCTCTTGGGTGTGTCTGCTTCCTTTTGTTCTAGAACTTTCAGGTGTGCTGTTAAGTTGTTATTATGGGATCTCTCCAGTTTCTTTCTAAAGGCTTTCCCCTTAGCATTGCTTTCATTGTGTGCTAGGAAGTTTTTAATTTTACTTTTTATTTCGTCCCTTACCCAGATGTCATTGAGTAGGGAGTTGTTCAGTTTCCAAGAGTTTGTAGGCTTTCAGTTGTTTCTTTGGTTATTGAGTCCCATCTTTAATCCACGGTGGTCTGGTAAGATGCAAGGGATTATTCCAATTTTCTTGTATCTGTTGAGGTTTTCTTTCTGGTCAAGTATGTGGTCAGTTTTGGAGAAGGTTCTGTGAGGTGCTGAAAAGGAGGTATAATGTTTTGTGTTTGGGTGAAATATCTGTAGCTATCAGTTAGGCCCATTTGTTTCATGGTGTATATTAGTTTCCTTGTTTCTCCATTTAGTTTATGTCTTGATGATCTATCTATTGGTGAGAGTGGGGTGTTGAAGTCTCCCACTATTAATGTGTAGGGTTCAATGTGTATCTTAAGTTTTAGTAACTTTTCTTTTACAAATGTGGGTGCTCCAGCATTGGGACATAGATAGTCAGAATTGAGAAAACATCTCAGCATATTATTCATTTGAGGAGGATATAGTGACCTTCCCTATCTCTTTTGATTAGTTTTGGTTGAAAGTCTATTTTGTCATATACTAGAATGGCTACTCCAGCTTGTTTCTTAGGTCTATTTGCTTAGAATACAGTTTTCCAGCCCTTTACAACTGAGGTAATGTTTATCTTTATTGCTGAGCTGTGTTTCCTGTATGCATCAAAATGATGGATCCTGTTTTCACATTCATTCTGTCAGCCTATGTCTTTTTACTAGGGAGTTGAAGCCATTGATGTTAAGAGATATTAATGACTTGTGTTTCTTAGTTCCTTTTGTTTTGATGTTGGTGGTGGTAGAGTGTGTGTGTTTCTCTGTTTCAGATTTGTGGATGTGGAGTTATTTATTTCCTGTGTTTTCCTGAGTGTAGTTAGCTTTCTTAAGTTGGAGTTTTCCTTCTATATGGCTGGATTTGTCATTAGGTACTGATTAAACTTGGTTTTGTCATGGAATATCTTGTTTTTGCCATCTATGGCGATTGAAAGCTTTGCTGAGTATAGTAGTCTGGGTTGGCATCTGTGATCTCTTAATGTTTGCATGACTTCCATCCAGGCCCTTCTAGCTTTCATAGTCTGTGTTGAGAAGTCAGGTGTAATTCTGATGGGTTTGTCTTTATATGTGACTTTACCGTTTTCTCTTACTGCTTTTAATATTCTTTCTTTGTTCTGTACATTTAATGTGTTGATTATTATGTGGCAGAAGGATTTTCTTTTCTGTTCGAATCTATTTGGAGTTCTGTAGGCTTCTTGTATGCTAACGGGTATTTCTTTATTTAGATTGGGGAAGTTTTCTTCTATGACTTTTTGAAATGTTTTCTGGGCCGTGGAGTTTGGAGTCTTCTTCTTCTATTCCTATTATTCTTAGATTTGGCCTTTTTATAGTGTCTCAGATTTCTTGGGTGCTTTGTGTTAGGAACTTTTTAGTTTTAACATTTTCTTTGACTGATGTATTGATAACTTCAATTGTATCTTCCACACTTGAGAGTCTCTCTTCCATTTCTTGTATTCGGTTGGTGTGGCTTATGTCCATAGTTCCTGTTCTCTTCCCTATGTTTCCAATTCTAATATTGCTTCAGCTTGTGCTTTCTTTTTTGCTTTTAATTCTCTCTTTAGATGTTGAATAGTCTTATTCATTTCTTTCTCCCATTTGATTGAATTTTCTTGTAATTCTTTCTAGGATTTATTCAATTCCTTCATCTCTTTGATCTCTTTGTATGTATTTTCCTGTAGTTCTTTATAGGATTTATCCAATCCTTTCATCTGATTGAGTGTATTTTCCTGTGTTTCTTTGAATGATTTATTTTCTTCTTTCAAACCTTCTATTATTTTTATCACCTCAGATTTAAAGTCTTCTCTTTGCATTTTATGGGTTATCATATCTCCAGGGCTTGCTGTGTTAGGATCACTGGTTTCCTCTGTTGTTACACAGCTCTCAGTTTTGTTGCTAGTCTTCTTGCACTGTCCTCTAGTCATCTGGTTGTCTCTGGTGATAGCAAGCATTGGGTTTCCTCCAATGAGGTCACTATCTGTGTCCCGTGTTGGCCGGGCAGATTGAAAGCAAGTAAGGAGAACTCCAAGCCATAGGTTGTTTGCTATCGCTCCCCAGATGCCTCCTTAGGATGTTGGACAGCGGGTGTTAGAGCCTGAACACAGCTCAGCTCAACTGGGTTCCTTGGCTGTACCCCAGTTGGGTAAGGCAGGGGAGGGTTGATTGAGCTGATATATTTCTAAGCCCAAAGTTGCTCAGGAACCCTATAGTCCTTTTTGAAATGGTAGGGCCCTATCTGCTGTGTTACAGATGGTTCTCTGTGCCTCCATTTGGATAAGGCCAACGGAGAGAGATTAGAGCTCCAAGCTTCTCAGAAAACAGCAATGAATGTGGGGTATGGCCTGCACAAATCTCTGGTTTGTGATCTGGCCAATAGGCTTTAGGTGGGTGCAGTAATATCAGGGCCAGAACCTGCTAGCAGGATTGCGGTTAATGAGTAATGTGGCCCAAGCTGGTGTCTGCTCAGTGGGCTTGCCTTGTGTCTTAGCTGTATCTGAGTGGTATGCTTCAGGTGGATGTGCATATATAGACCAAGACCCGAAGTTGCTGAGTGGATAACACCTAATGTGGACTGTGAACAGAACCGGATTCAGCTCTGCCAGCTACATGGTTTGTTCCCAGCTAGTAGGCAGTTTTTAGTGTTCTAAGAAATGAGGTCTCTAAGCTGCTCATAAGTTCCACAGGCCCTCTTGGTATGGCAGGGGTATGTTTATCTGCTCCGTGATCAAGCCAGTGTAGGCCAGCAAGCAGCTGGGGGTCTGAGATAGCTTAGAGCTCAGAGGTTCTTGGGTGTCCTGCACTCTTTTCTTGGGAGGCAGCTAGTGTGGATTGCGTCTGTGCTGGGAATAAGCTCTGTCCGTTCACTCCCTATCTCAGATCCAGCAAGCAGCAAATGGGGGCTGAGGCGGGAGGGGGAGTGAGAGCCCGGAGCTGCAAGTTTATCTCGCAGTTTTTCTGTCTGGGGCCCATAAGCGGTAGCTGTGAGGGAGGGCCTTGATTCGTAGGGAATTTCCCACAGTCCTTCCTAAAATGGCGGCTAATGTCGGCTGTTCCCAGGGATTTTCCTGTGGGTTAGCTGGGTGGCAAGGGGTCTGACCCACCCATGCCCCACACAGTTTGGATCCCTCTCACCTGACAATCAGAAACACTGGTGTTTTGTAGTTCTCGATTTGGTCTTTAGGTCGCTGTGCAGTCCTGTATTTCCTGCTAATCAGATGCAGTGTGCCATCAGTGCCGCCATCTTTCCGTAGCTTCACAAGTCCTCTGTGACAATTGTTTTTAATACCAAAGTTATAATAGAAGCTTTAGGGGAAAATATCAGCACTTTGGATGCAGAATAGTATTTGGAAACTGGAAGCTAGTTCTCTGTGAGCTCTGCTGACATGCAGTTATTGCTTCTTCAGTTTTCTGCAAGTCACTTTAAACAAGTTATAAAGTGTAGAGTTCAGTGGTGTCTTATTGTTATTGCTTTTATTATGGGTGTGATATTTTCATTTGTTAGTGTTGTTCGCTTGCTTGTGCTTCATCCTGGAGAAGTGACTCACAGTGCTCATTTTAACTAGAATTTCAAATATTGATTTATGGATTTAAACACAGAATTTTGTTAAAATCATAGAGGCAAATGGATGCACTGTTCTATTTTTCTTTTTTAGGTCTGACACTTGAACTTATGTAGTAGTATAGAAACTTTGTGTTAGTGTCTCTGGTGCATAAAGAAACTGGGTAAAGTTTCCATGTTGTCTGTTAAATTCAAGGAAAAAAAAACAAAAAATATATATATAAAATCGTTAAAAGCTACTAGCGTTGTTCTGAAATACACAATAATTCTTCATACTTGCATTTTAGTATATATTTCTAGCTTAGTCATAACTGAGTATGTCTGTTTATGTCCAAGCCTGAGACAGAATAGGACAGAGCTGAAGCTCAGCCTGGTCTCAGATGAGAGGTTTGCAACCACTGACAGGGGTGATCCTGAACTCATTCTGGATTTTAGCTGCAAATGCCGCTGGGAAAGTTGAGTTTGAAAATACCAATACTTTCAAACTGCACACGTCTATGTTCATGCACTTGTGTGTTTGTTTGTTTGTTTGTGTGTGTGTGTGTGTGTGTGTATTTAAAATTAAGTATTTATTTACAAAAAAAATAATGTCACAAGTTCCAAACAGGATGGAGTGCTCAGACACAGAAACGTAAATTCAGTCCGATCTGCCAGTAGCCCAGTACCTACATGCCTTCTGAAGTTTGTCAATCTGTACCATAGTTCACTTTGCTCTGCATGTTCTTCCTCAGCATGCATACATGCCTAAGCTGCCTCTAGACGCTGTCACATTGTGTGAAAACACAATGCAGTTTTCCCCCCATAGGATGGTCAAGGTTGAATCTCTGTATCCTGCCTTGGTCATGCGTACAAACAACATGAACTCCTGGTGCCCCCGATTTGATCACTTTGCCTTGCTGAAGAGGCCTGGAGGCACACAGAAAAAGGGGAAGCAGGCTATATGAATGAGATCTGATTGTGGTCATATGATGGGGGCGGTGGTCCCCTGTTGTCAGAGGTCTAGGGAAGGAGAATAGGGCAAAAGAGGGAGGGAGGGAGGGATGGGAATGTACAAATGAGAGGATAACAGTTGGGATGTAATCTGAATAAATTATAATTTTAAAAAAGAACAAAAAACAAGGTACTTGAGAGCAGGAAGTAGAGGCCAATAGTAGGCAATAGAATAGGGACAGACCACAGTTCTCCTTCCCCAAAATACAGATTCAAGTAAATCCTTGCTCAGGGGTACAATTAGCCTCTTTGCCTGACAGTAACACTTTGGAGGCTCCATTTTGTGCTTTGTGAAAATGCAAGTGTTGTAACGTGAGCATTTTTCTTACTTCATAGCTCTAAGTACAGACTGAACACATGCTCCTTGATAGTTAAATAAGCCAAATGTTTTGGGAAGAATAAAAATTCTAGTCAATGATAAATCAGGACATCCAGGGTTGGACTTCGTGCAAACCCTCTCAAGTTTTATTGGACTCAGCTCAGTCCCCAAGAATCTGCTTCTTCTAGAAAGCCATCCAGACCAGGGCTGCTTAGAGCACTGTTGAGGAGCCAAGGGGCTTCTAAGAACTGGCAAGTACCCATCACAAACCATAGAACATTGAAACCCAAGAACTGAGTGGAAGCTTCTAGAAATTTTGAGGACCTTCACATGACTTCGTTATTTTTTGCACATAGATTCAATTAATACATATAAAACATATAGATGTTTTAATATCTCTAATTTTAATATCTAAAATTTCTTGCTTATTTCTGGTTAGATATTAAGGTGTTGCTTACTACTCAGAAAGAGATAGGTGAGCTTTTCTTCACAGTCAGAGAAGCATTGGCCTTGTACTTCCCAGCCTAGCAAAGGTCATTATAGGACAGCTCTGACCAACATTAACATGTGTTTCTCATAGCCTGGAACATCAAGACTACAATGAGATTGCATAATTATATCCCCAAAGGAGGTTACAGTTTGATGAAAAACCTCCCTTGCTTTCCTTAAGAAAATTGTTAAATATTCATGTGGAAACATGCAGAATACAAGCAGTCATATTTAAATGCTAAATAGGATATCAATAGAATTGCATTTGGATGTGCTAAAATCCTACATCATTTTATATGAGCTGATCTATTTCCTCCTACTATTTAACTTCAAGTGGACATTTTCTTGTGGTGCTCATAGAGTATTTATGAAGACGATACCTAGCAAAGTATGAATTTTTCAGTCCAATATGATTTTCCATGAACATCCTGAACATTTGCATTCAGATTATGTGTGGTCTCATAAATAGATAAATAAAAGGTCTTAAATCCCCAGAGATAAAGTGCTTTCTATATGTATGCTGAGGAAGCCTATTATTCATAAACAGTTATTTATTTTCAAGATCTACCATAGACAATTATTTATAATGGGTTAGTCTCATAGAAGTAAGACAAGCAAACAAGACTTTTTAATTTGAAACACCCGCAGAGCATAATTTGAACATAAATACCAATAGAAAGTTTTCACTAAGTTATCTCTAAGTCGTTGATCCTTCTATAGAACCAAAAGCTACTGAGACCTTGCCCACAAAGACTCATTGTTTTCCGGTGCCTGTGACAAGCTGGAACATGCTTTGTATTATTAAATTGTTGTTACTGCCCTCTAGTGGCAACAAATAATCTTTGTTATTATTCCACCTATAAAGTCTAAGCCACACAAGTTCTGGACATAAAAGGCTAGCCACAGTTTGTGTGTTGCAGGGAGTTAAATATCAAACATAACCCCGTGTCATGTGATCCAGGCATCTGCTCACTGAAAAAGCTAAAACAGTGTATGGGAACAGAAGGGTGGAGCTTTCACCCATGTGTCTGGTGGGTTCATCTTGTGAAGAACCAAACTTCAAATACCAGTTCTCAAAGAACACAATTTTCACTTTACATGTTTGAATTCAGAACGTCTTCCATATGCTCAAAAGGATGAGTCTCAAAAATTAAGATAGCTTATATCAAGTCTGCCCAAAATCTACAGTGCATATTGTAAGGTGGAGACTTTGTGAAGTGCAGATTCAGGCTATAGGAGCTGGGAATCCTGCCTCACTGATGATGCTCTCCGGCTGTACATGGTCAGCTGTAATTGGAATAGCTAGAACCCTTGTGTAGGTTTTCAGAGAAATCTCAGGAATGAAGATCCTCTCCTAGAATGTTCTTTAGTGTGGAGTTAGCTTACAGTGTGAAACAGTACTCATTCAATGCTTTGTTGAAAAAAGAATCCATTGGTGGGGTTTACTCTTTACCTTGTATGTAGCCTCAGGGGGAAACTAAGCAAATCAAAGCTTTAGCCTCATCTTTTGTGTATATACCTACATAGAATCATTAGTACATATGTCAACCAGAGCAGTATCTGTGGTTCATATAAGACGTAAATGACCTAAAATAAAATTTATTTCTATATTAAAAGTAATTACAATTCTATATTATATGTAAGACCCAGAGTGCAATGAAATGTCAGCATTGCCAGTAAGTGTCACAGAGTAAATTTGCAGGCACACATGAGCATCTGCCCTAGAAAGTTCCCATCAGTGCAGAGAGGATTTTGACATTTCCATAAAAGAAACTTAATATATGAATCTGTGAAAGGCATTACCTTGAGGTTTCACCAAATGGTAAAATAAATAAAAAGTCAGAGAATGATTCTGTAATAAAATTCAGTTGAGTATGGGAAACATAAAGAATGGTATTAAAGAAATGTTGAGACTATTTACTTTTTTCCTTTTTCATCACCTGGAACCCAGGGCAGAAAGGAAGGGAAATGTATCAAGTTTAATATCAAATTCCCACCGTGCCACAGCACATGGAACCCACATGAACATGAAAGGGCACAGCCTCTGGGTAAACCTAACAATGGTTTAAGCATTCTGTCAGGGAAATGGACCATTAAAAATATGTACTGTTTCTCAAACAAATCAGATTGCATATGCTTGAATTCTATCATCATTGTGCCATTAATAATTTTATGTAGCTTGAATGCTGTGTGGCATCTGTACTTTGTGATACATTATCCAGGTGAGAGAAGTATTTGTGTGAGTAAAATTTTAAGTAAAAATAGAGACATTTTAGCAATGTATTTGGAAGAAAGGGCATATATTTATGTTAAAAACACTTCTTTTTCATGAAGTTGTTATCTAAGTTTATATGAGTTGATACTTCTTAATTTTGAACCCAAGGCTTACTGCTTTCTCTGGAGAGTACTGAGCTTCAACTTATCATGTATTGTTACTGGACTTCAGAGTAGCATGTAACATATTAGAAGGATCTCAGATTATGGGTTAGAACCAGAGTAGCTGAACCTAACCAAAGTTGATATTAACAGCTCATTCCGTGTGCTATCAATAGAGATGTTTTAAATCTCTATCCAAAAGTTCTTCCCTTTTATGATGCTTTGTAGTGAAAGGGGTTCCTATAGCTCTGCAGTCTGGGAGTCAGGCTTGAGCACTGGAAAACCAGCGGGCAGATTGGAAGCCAGTGCAGTCTTTCGAACACAGGCAGCACAATGATGCACTCTATGAACACGGTTGCTAGACTTTGTTTATTGGATGGTGGAATTCAGACTGACGCTGTAAGAAAAGGATGAAGGAATTACTGAATTTGGTTTCTAAAAATGCAAATCCAGTGTCTTGTAGGAACAAAAGGCTGACACTTGGGGCGTATACACAAAAAACAAATTGCAAGCAATATACTTGCCACGTTTATATTCATAGCAGCATTATTTACAGTAATCCCCAAAATGAAAAAAAAAAAAAACAATCTGAGAAAAAATGTAGCATATGCATACTTTAAGGTATCATTTCAGCCTTAAATAAGGGTGAATTTCTTGTCCACATGCTTTCACATAAGGGTACTTGCAAGCATTATGCTATGAAATACAAGCCAAAAGCAAAAAGAGGGACATTTTAAGATCAATTATGTGAGGTACATAGACTACTCAAATAGATGAAGAAAAACACAGTGACTAGTGGTTGCTGGGGTAGAAGGATGTGACAAGTTAGATGCTGCTATTAAATAATGCGGAGTTTCAGTGTTGATAGTGTAGAAGATTGGAGCTGGATCGTGATCATCAATATACAGCAATATAAGTGTAACTGTTCCATTGAAATATATATTTAAAGTAATTAATTTGACCATGTCCCCTGGAGGGGGAGACCTGGTGGCACTCAGAGGAAGGACAGCAAGTAGCCAAGAAGAGACTTGATACCCTATGAGAATATACAGGGGGACGTAATCCCCCTCAGGAACAGTCATAGGGGAGGGGAATAATGGGAAAATGGGGGGGGGAGGACTGGGAGGATACAAGGGATGGGATAAACATTGAGATGTAACAAGAATAAATTTTAAAAAAAAGAGGATTTATTCTATGATGTTGTATATGTGTATGCTGTGTATATGTATGCTGTGTATATGCATGCTGTGTATATGCATGCTGTGTATATGCATGCTGTGTATATGCATGCTGTGTATATGCATGCTGTGTATATGTATGCTGTGTATATGCATGCTGTGTATATGCATGCTGTGTATATGCAGGCTGTGTATGTGCATGCTGTGTATATGTATGCTGTGTATATGCATGCTGTGTATATGTATGCTGTATATATGTATGCTGTGTATATGCATGCTGTGTATATGCATACTGTGTATATGTATTCTGTGTATATGTACGCTGTGTATATGTATGCTGTGTATATGCCTGCTGTGTATATGTGTGCTGTGTGTATGTATGCGGTGTGTATGTACGCTGCATGTATGCATGCTGTGTATATGCATGCTGTGTATATGCATGCTGTGTATATGCATGCTGTGTATATGTATGCTGTGTATATGCATGCTGTGTATATGCATGCTGTGTATATGCAGGCTGTGTATGTGCATGCTGTGTATATGTATGCTGTGTATATGCATGCTGTGTGTATGTATGCTGTGTGTATGTACGCTGCATGTATGCATGCTGTGTATATGCATGCTGTGTATATGCATGCTGTGTATATATATGCTGTGTATATGCATGCTGTGTATATGCATGCTGTGTATATGCAGGCTGTGTACGTGCATGCTGTGTATATGTATGCTGTGTATATGCATGCTGTGTATATGCATGCTGTGTATATGTATGCTGTGTATATGCATGCTGTGTATATGTATTCTGTGTATATGTATGCTGTGTATATGTATTCTGTGTATATGCATGCTGTGTATATGTATGCTGTGTATATGCCTGCTGTATATATGCATGCTGTGTATATGCAGGCTGTGTATGTGCATGCTGTGTATATGTATGCTGTGTATATGCATGCTGTGTATATGTATGCTGTATATATGTATGCTGTGTATATGCATGCTGTGTATATGCATACTGTGTATATGTATTCTGTGTATATGTACGCTGTGTATATGTATGCTGTGTATATGCCTGCTGTATATATGTATGCTGTGTATATGCATGCTGTGTATATGCATACTGTGTATATGTATTCTGTGTATATGTACGCTGTGTATATGTATGCTGTGTATATGCATGCTGTGTATATGTATTCTGTGTATATGTATGCTGTGTGTATGTACACTGCATGTATGCATGCTGTGTGTATGCATGCTGTGTATATGTATGCTGTGTGTATGTACACTGTGTGTATGCATGCTGTGTATATGTATTCTGTGTATATGAGATCCAAGGCATTTTGCCACAGAAAGATGACCATTCAAACCAAACCATTAATCACACAGAAGCTGTGTGCTTGTTACAGCTGTACAGAGAACTTCAAGTGAAAACCATACTTTACTTATCTGCAATTTAATAAAGATAAAAAATTAGCACAGTGATGATACATTTACCTGTGTTCACAAAGCTCAAAGCTTCTCACCATAATAATGATAAAATAGCTCACAGTGGGAAAATGTGTTGAAAATAAGGCAAGAAAATACCTGTGGACATCACTTCCATCGAATTTAGTAAGCACTCGATAGCTACCTTGGTCTGATAAGCTACTCTGAGATCACATGCAAAGCTGGTTATTTTCTGAACAGTACAAGCTTATGTCTCATAGATTCAAAGGCAAGAGATTCCAAGGCCAAGGATCTGGTACGTTCTAACTGGTAGAGGCTGCCGTTCTGCTGCCTAAAATGCACCTTCTTGCTTTTCTTTTTTACCCGCTGGAAGAAATTCAGTGTCTTCTGATCATCTTAAGAACATGGATCTCCTTTGTGCAAGGTTCACTCTCAAGCCCTAATTTTCCCCCAAAACTTGCCCTCACGATGGAGTGTAAGTCTCCACATATGGATGTGGGGGTTTCCAAGGCTGACCTTAGTGCTCTCATTTTGGAAGGTTTTATTGTGGGGATTACTAAAGAACCCTAAAGACACCTGTTGGCACCCCGACTCACAGACACTACATGTTTATAGGCGGTGATTGTTCAGCTGATGGTGTTATTGTTGGCACTTTGAACATAAAGACACAAAGCTGTTATAAAATATTGGAAATTCAAGAAATTGTTGCACTGCAAATAGATGGGTAAGTGTGAGAACTAAACACTAATGTGTAAAAATAGTTTAAATACCATATAAATTTAAGATAAACAACTCTCTTACTTTGCCACTCTTCCTACTGTCATAAAAATAGAATTAATAATATCATCAGTTCTGAAAAAGTGACATAATGTGATATATGTGTGAATGAAATTCTCAAACAACAAATTAACAAAAACAACATGCCAGTGAGTTAAACAACAGCCAAACCAAAACCAAATCTACAAGCAGAAACAAAATCACCAACCACCCTACATGATCATTTCAGTGAAGCAATTCCACGGGCAGTGTAGCTCCCCTTCTTATTAAGCCCTGCAAAATGCCTATGAAAATATGATTTTGAAATTTCCCATTCAACTCAGGACTTACAAACTCCTAATTGAAGTAGAGAATATGCTTGGAAAGATAACGGTTTTGACAAGTTTCTTAAAGCAAACCAAAATGTTCCTTTGCACTTGCTTCACAACGTAGTCGGTCCCAAGCAAGTATTGGAGATTTTGTACATTCTTCATAATAGGGTTTTTAGTCCATGAGGAAATGAGGGCAGAGCATCTTAATCCACGGTTCATGAGTTTCTTGCATTTGAAATTCTTGGACATACATTCTCACGTCAATTAAAAGTCATACTCATCTTAAGCCATCTCAGTTTAAGCAATCATAAAGCAGAAATATTCTTAAATTAATGCACACTGGACAGCATGGGCTTATCTATCTTAGAAGTTACCATAAGTGAAGCTCGAAGCAAAAGGCAATGTCAGCTTCTTAGAGTAACATCACTGAAGGTTAGGGTGGTGGTACATGCCTGCGCGACCAGCATTGTTATTAGAATCAGGAGGGGCAGTAGTC
This sequence comes from Acomys russatus, assembly GCF_903995435.1. NCBI lineage: Eukaryota > Metazoa > Chordata > Mammalia > Rodentia > Muridae > Acomys > Acomys russatus. The sequence goes on from NC_067144.1 coordinate 57,219,449, forward strand.
GGAAGACATTCTCAACTTCTTAGATGAGCCGAGGTCAGCGGGACCTACAGAGCCTGTCTTACCTTAAAACAAAAAATTTCAAACAAACACAGACATGTTTGTTTTGCCTTATGTTTTCTTCAGATATGCTAAGAATAGAGGCCAGGATGTCACATAACCTAGGCAAGTACTTCTCCACCACTGAGTGACAGTCATAGACCAATACAATGAACATTTCATCATGAAACATTCTTTGCATGAACGTTATTTTCACCATTCAAGTGTGTTCAAGCGGTGACTTCATTTCCAGTCTGCCTTACTGCTCCAGATTGCTGGAAGTCAGGTGTCTTTTGTTTCTGTTTACTCTTATGAAAATACAGGAAGATACTATCATTGTTGTTCCTTCTAAAATTGTTTACTTAGCACTCGGTGCTGAGTGTCCAACCACCTGTGCATTACTTTACTTCCAGAAACTAGTTGGTTTGGCTTTATATGGATATGTTGAATAAATGGTTTGCTACACTAAAATATTAGTGCACAGTAGGCTGAACACTATAACTAATGTTTAAAAGTTTACTCATTTTTTCATCTTTCCCCCTTATGAGGTTACAATCATTTTTCTCATTAGCATATAGGAAATAGGAAATTATTTTATTCATTGCTGAATGCTACCTCAGAGCATTTTCCTCCAAACAAATTGGGAATTTTGTTTTTAAAGAAATATGTAGTGAACAAAATGATTAAAGCTATTTTTTTATATTATTTTATCTTCTAGATTGTTACTATAAAAAAAATACACAAGTCTAAAGTAAGACTTGTCTGAGGTAAAAGTTTTGAGAAATAGCAAAAGTATGATTGGCTGAAAAGAATAAAAGATTAACTGAAAATTAAGATATTGCTCTCAAATTTTAAGATGTACTTAAAGCAGCCAGTTTAAACACCAAGGATTTAGTACTGGTGTCAAAAAGAAAGAATAAAAAAGATTATGTAGAGAAATGGACTGTAGGGCATGTTTTAACAAATAAAGCAGATTTTCAGGTGACTGGTTACAAATACTGCCAGATATTGCTAGTAATTAAATACTGGAGACAATAATAAGAATAATGAAATGTTATGACATAAATAAGAAATTTTCGTACAAAGGGTAAGTGTCCATTATATAATACAGAAAATGAAAATACGTAGGAAATAGAGTTTCTTCACTTTAATTGTAAAATATTCACATTTTTAAATATGTGAACTTTCTTTCTTTTTTTTTTTTTTTTTTAAGGTCAAATAAGAATGTTTATTTATTTAGACTAGAAGGTTCTTTATGTCTTTTTTTTTTTTATTAATTTATTCTTGTTACATCTCAATGTTTATCGCATCCCTTGTATCCTCCCATTCCCCCCCCCCCATTTTCCCATTATTCCCCTCCCCTATGACTGTTCCTGAGGGGCATTACGTCCCCCTATATATTCTCATAGGGTATCAAGTCTCTTCTTGGCTACTTGCTGTCCTTCCTCTGAGTGCCACCAGGTCTCCCCCTCCAGGGGACATGGTCAAATGTGAGGCACCAGAGTACATGAGAAAGTCGTATCACACTCTCCACTCAACTGTGGAGAATATTCTGACCATTGGCTAGATCTGGGAAGGGGTTTAAAGTTTACCTCCTGTATTGTCCTTGGCTGGTGCCTTAGTTTGAGCGGGACCCCTGGGCCCAAATCTGCCTATCATATTGTTCTACTTGTAGATTTCTAGGACCCTCTGGATCCTTTTATTTTGCTGTTCTCCCATGCGTCTCTCATTTAGAGTCCCAATAGGATGCCTTCCCCTCTGTCCCAATTTCCTGGTAAGTGAAGGCTTTCGTGGGACATGCCCCTTGGGCTAGTATGCAGATATAAGTGAGTATATACCATTTGATTCTTTCTGCTTCTGGGTTAACTCACTCATTATGATCATTTCTAGCTCAATCCATTTATCCACAAATTTTGGGAATTCCTTGTTTTTAATAGCTGAGTAGTATTCCATAGTGTATATGTACCACAGTTTCTTTATCCACTCTTCTACTGAGGGACACTTAGGCTGTTTCCATGTTCTGGCTATTATGAATAAGGCTGCTATGAACATGGTTGAGCAAATTTTCTTGTTGTGTGCTGGAGCATCTTCTGGGTATATTCCAAGGAGTGGAATAGCTGGGTCTTGAGGAAGCCCTATTCCCATTTTTCTGAGATAGCACCAGATAGATTTCCAAAGTGGCTGTACTAGTTTGCATTCCCACCAGCAATGAAGGAGTGTTCCTCTCTCCCCACATCCTCGCCAGCATGTGGTGTCGCTTGAATTTTTGATCTTAGCCATTCTGATGGGTGTAAGATGGAATCTCAGAGTTGTTTTGATTTGCATTTCCCTGATGACTAAGGAGGTTGAGCATTTCTTTAAGTGTTTCTCAGCCATTTGATACTCCTCTGTTGAGAATTCTCTGTTTAGTTCCAAGCCCCATTTTTCAATTGGGTTATTCGGTTTGGTGGTGTTTAATTTCTTGAGTTCTTTATATATTTTGGATATTAGACCTTTGTCAGATGTAGGGTTAGTGAAGATTTTTTCCCAGTCTGTAGGCTGTCGCTTTGTTCTCTTGACAGTGTCTCCTGCCTTACAGAAGCTTCTCAGCCTCATGAGGTCCCATTTATTAATGGTTGACATTAAGGCCTGGGCCGTTGGTGTTCTGTTCAGGAAGTTGTCTCCTGTGCCAATATGTTCCAGGCTCTTTCCCACTTTTTCTTCTAAGTGGCTTAGTGTCTCTGGTTTTATGTTGAGGTCTTTAATCCACTTGGATTTGAGTTTTGTGCAAGGTGACAAATATGGGTCCAGTTTCATTTTTTTACACATAGACCTCCAGTTAGACCAGCACCATTTGTTGAAGATGCTATCCTTTTCCCATTGAATGGATTTGGCTTCTTTGTCAAAAATCAAGTGACCATATGTGTGTGGATTCATATCTGGGTCTTCGATTCGATTCCACTGATCAACCAGCCTGTTGCTGTGCCAGTACCATGCTGTTTTAAGTACTATTGCTTTATAGTACAGTTTGAGATCAGGTATGGAGATTCCTCCGAAGCACCTTTTATTGTACAAGATTGTTTTAGCTATTCTGGGTTTTTTGTTTTTCCATATGAAGTTCAGAATTGAACTTTCAATGTCTTTAAAAAATTGTGTAGTTATTTTGATAGGGATTGCATTGAATCTGTAGATTGCTTTTGGTAGGATGGCCATTTTTACTATGTTAATTCTCCCGATCCATGAGCAAGGAAGATCATTCCATCTTCTCAGGTCATCTTCAATCTCTTTCTTCAGAGTTTTGAAATTTTTTTTCATACAAGTCCTTCACTTGCTTAGTTAGGGTAACTCCTAGATATTTTATATTGCTTGTGGATAATGTGAAGGGTGTGGTTTTCCTAATTTCTTCCTCTGCAAGCTTGTCATTTGTGTATAGGAAGGCTACAGACTTTTTTGAGTTAATTTTGTATCCAGCCAATTTGCTGAAGGTGTTTATCAGCTTTAGGAGTTCTCTGGTGGAGTTTTGAGGGTCACTTATGTACACTATCATATCATCTGCAAAGAGGGATAATTTGACTTCCTCCTTTCCCATTTGGATACCCTTGATCTCCTTTTGTTGTCTTATTGCTCTGGCTAGAACTTCGAGTACTATATTGAAGAGATATGGAGAGAGTGGGCAGCCTTGCCTTGTTCCTGATTTGAGAGGAATTTCCTTGAGTATCTCACCATTTACTTTGATTTTGGCTATTGGCTTGCTGTATATAGCCTTTACTATGTTGAGGAAAGTGCCTTGTATCCCCGATCTCTCTAAAACTTTAAACATGAATGGGTGTTGAATTTTATCAAATGCTTTCTCTGCATCCAAGGAGATGATCATGTGGTTTTTTATTTTCAGTTTGTTTATATGGTGGATTACATTGATGTATTTCCGTATATTGAACCATCCCTGCATGCCTGGAATGAAGCCTACTTGGTCATGATGAATGATATCTTTGATGTGCTCCTGTATTCGTTTTGCAAGTATTTTATTTAGTATTTTTGCATCTATGTTCATAAGAGAAATTGGTCTGAAATTCTCTTTCTTTGTTGAGTCTTTGTGAGGTTTAGGTATCAATGAGACTATGGCCTCATAGAATGAATTTGGTAATTTTCCATCCATTTCTATCTTTTGGAGTAGCTTGAAGAGTATCGGTGTTAGCTCGCCCTTAAAGGTCTGGTAGAATTCTGCACTGAAACCATCTGGCCCTGGGCTTTTTTTGGTTGGGAGACCATCGATGATTGCTTCTATTTCTGTAGGGGAAATGGGACTATTTAACTTGTTTATCTGTTCTTCATTCAACTTTGGCAAGTGAACTTGATCAAGAAAATCGTCCATTTCCCTTAGATTTTCAAATTTTGTGGCGTATATGCCTTCAAAGTAGGATCTTATGATTCTTTGAATTTCTTCAGTGTCTGTTGTTATGTCTCTCTTTTCATTTCTGATTTTGTTGATTTCAATACTGTCTCTCTGCCTTTTAGTTAGTTTGGCTAATGGTCTGTCTATCTTGTTGATTTTCTCAAAGAACCAGCTTTTGGTTTTGTTGATTCTTTGGACTGTTTTCTTAGTTTCAAATATGTGAACTTTCAAGTCTTTCTATGTAAATGTATATTTTGAGTACATCTTGAATGTCATATTTCAATAGGAATTTTTAGCAAAATAGAGGAGATAAATTTTCCTCTTTGTCGTTTTAATTTTTTAAATAAAATCAATGCCTTGGGAAATATGAGTTCGGTATTGTTGATTTCCTGAGAAATACATTTGAAATTGTAGGAACAGCATAAAATAGTGGGTTTTTGTTTGTTTGTTTAGCACAGTAACTCCACCAGCTCAGTGTGGAGAGCCTGCGTGCTGAGAATAAAGTTTCCAAGCAAGATAACTGTGTGTGACTTTTAGGGTACAAGAGCATTCTAGGACAAATTGATCAGAGGAGACAACTAATGTTGGGGACCTGAGACCAACCACCCCACCTGAGGGCTAGAATACAAGAGAGGAGAATGAGCAAGGCCTACGGAGAGTACTTCCTGCTTCTGCTGCTGCTGTTGGAGACAAGTTTGCGTGAATATAAGGTGTCCTCCATCAAAACTCACGAAGAGGCTTGTAGGGTGAATTGATTAGTTATTTGATGTAGAGCCTGGACCAGAACCCGAGGTAGCATTAGGATAGAAATTGAAATCCCTTTACAGACATCTCTGTAACCTTAACACTGGGATAAAATGCTGGGCTGTTGTGGAAGAGCATTTGGCTAGCATGTGTGAGGCTAAGCGTTTGATGTGATTCTCAGAACTAAAGACAAAAATAAAAATAACAAATAACTGTAGCAAACCTATCTAACTGTGACGGTTACATCCGGCTGCTTTCGCCTGTGTGGGGCCTCTGAAGCTCGCAGTTTGTACGTTCCGGGGGCCCTAAGTCACTGGTATTTTCCAAAGCATAAGAGAGGGAGGGAATGTAAGAAGCCGGAGATGGGCGCTTTCCTTACTAACAGCTGCACACCGAGTCCACAGTTCCATGCTGTCCTTGGTGAACTTAAGAGGTTTCTTGTCCATGTCAACAGACATGGAATTAATTGCTTTGGAGAGAATTTTCTCCCTTCGGTTAAATAAGTAATTACTCTGATGCTGATCGTTTTTCTTTTCCTTCCTTTATTTTTCTTCCTAACATAATGATCCGTGTTCCCTGTCAAGCTTCTCTATTCATTCCCTATTGGCTATAATAATGTGCCTGAATATATAATGCTTGGAAAGGTACTTCATTATGGATATGTACTAAAGTTTGGATGTAAGCGTGCCCTGTGTATGAAGCCATAGCTCCCAGGTGGTGGCGCTGTTTTGGAAGTTGCTAGAAAATTTGAGAGTTTGTAGGTAACTGGTGACATATCCTTGAGGGTTCATTATGACTGGCCTTTCCTCCCATATTCTTTCGATTTCCCGTTCTCTATAAGGCAAGAGCCTTTCTCACCTCATGCTTCTACCAATGTGATGTTCTAGGCTCCAGTGCATGAGGTCAAACGGCATGGACAGACCCTCCCAAGTTGTGGACTAAGGCAGAGCATCCCTCTGTTAAATGTTTACGGTCAGGTATGCCAACGTAACTGATAGACCACACATTTCCTCAAGGTGTGAATTCCTTCAAATTCCAACGGGTTCAGGTTGGTACATTGAGTTCATTGTTGGCTGGAGACAACACCGTAACCAAGCCGCTGGGTCTCCAACATGATTAATAGATCCCTTGTTTCTGTAGTTTAATATTTTACATTTCAAATCAAATTTTAAAGTGATTTTTAAATTCATTTTATGACTTTGGCTAGTGATTCATTCAAAGTCTGCCAGTTCCTTAGAATTTTCATTGAAATATTTGAAATCTATAGATTGCGTATGGTATATGTTTGTTGTTCTTTCTGTTCCTAATCAACTTTGAGTTATCACATTAGTACATCATTAAGTCATCTTACCAAAGGAGTTCTCCTCTCTGGAGTGGTTACCAACAACAAAAGGGTAGGTAGTAGCATATAGTGTGTATAACCTGTACAAAGAGTACACTCTATGTAACCATAGTAGATTTTCCCCAAGATTTCAATTGAAAACAGAATTAATTGGATTAAAGGTTTCCTTTTAGTTTTCTGTAATTTTAAAATGAAGAAAACATGAAAACTCTCTGTCATTTGGATATCACTCAGCTTATAAGTAGAATATTAAATTTTATTTTAAAAGCTACTTTCCTAAACAGAATTCTCCATGTAGTTAAAGTCAGTATTATTTAACTTGATATAAAATCATGCAATGTTGCTTTCATTAATGTTTTATCCTTGAGGCATCAGCATCAGCCACAATGAGTTGCAAGAATTTCGCTATGTAGAAGAATCACATGAACTACCTTTACTGTAACTGTTATATGTTTCCTGTAAAGAAAGCAACACACCTCAAAGGTGCTGTAATAAACAGCTTTAGAATGTCTACTGTGGGTGAATAACAGTAAGTGTTGCCCCCTCTGCTTTAGATCATTTGAGGTGATAATGTGACTTCATGTCGTTAGAGAAATCTTGATAAATTGGTTTGAGGAACGTAACAACAATTTTGGTGTCATACTGGGCATGGGTGTAGCTCTATAACTTCACAACTATAGGGGATAAATCTCTTTTTGTGGTTTCAATTCTTAACAGTCAAACCTAGTCCAAAAATGTTAAGTAGACTATTCCAGAAATAAACTACATTGTTTCATAACCCTCTAAGTAGTGTGATTTTCATGACATCTTGTTTACAGCACTAGGGTATTAAACATCTCTTTATTCAGTGCATACAAGCTCTATATACCGTTTTTTGTTACATAGTAGTGACCATCTGGCTTATCAGACTGACTTTCACAATGTCCCACTGTTTATGTTTAAGTAGATTTATTTTGGTTAATAAGGGACCAAAAGTGTAAGAGTAGTCATGTTGGCAAGTAGGCTGTAAGGAAGAGAAATCATAAAAAGCTTTCTTTAAATTATAAAAAGAAAATTTTCAGCTTGGTAATGCTAACATCTCTGATAAGACCAAATGGCTTAACTCCTTGATTTCAAGAGTGTGTTATGTGCTGGTATGTAATCCCTCCACTAAGGGAGAACTATGGTTGTCTAAGTTGCCTGACCAGCCTTTCCTTCCATTATAATATGGATAGTAGATGGCCAGACTTAATAAGATCTCAAATAGGTTTCAGAAAAGCAATTATAAAACATTGACTCCTAGTAAATGTCAGCTGTCTTCTTTTCTTCTTGCCTTGTTGTAAATTTGACTGTCCTATAGCACTGTGCTGGCTTTTAATGCAAATGAGCACCAACTCCCTCATTATCTTACTGATCTGAGGTCATTCAGGCAGACACTGTATGCTTCATAACAAGTTGGATTTGAAAGGGACTTAGAGTTGGCGGACTGTAGTTTCACAAAAGACTTACAGTCTTTCATATTATATGTGAACATTGCTGATGCTGAAATGTCAACTCACCATGAGTTTTAGAAAGCGGTCAGAATTGATGGTCTAAATCAAATTCATTAACTAAAAAATACTTTTTCATACCTAAGAATAGCTATACTTTATGGCTTTAATCTTGGTAAGTGAAGAATTTCAGTTTCTTTAATTATGATACATATTTGTATACATTCTTCACTATACTTCTAATTTAATTTTGAAATAGGGTCTCAGTTATCCCAAGGTGGCCTCTGACTTGCTATGTAGCAAAAGATGACCTTGAACTCCTGATCTTCCTTTCACAACACACAGTTTATACATTGCTATCGCTATCCTCCTAATTATAACTTTAAGATACTACTGTATTGTTTAAATATTTGAGAAAATAGTTTCCTTTAAATACTTTTGCTACTTTCAACATCCTAATACTGACACCATCTTTCTCTTGATAATGCAATGAAGGGCTGAAGAATCTGCCCATATCAATATCCTTTACATTTAGTATGTAAAGTAGAAGTTCTTGAACTAGGAAGAGTGTACTTTATTTGAGTCACGTGATCAGGTAAAGAGCTGGAAAGTATTGCTTGCCATTCCTTCACAAATTGCAAGGTATTAAGATCATAGAGATTCCGCTACGGAAGATGAAGATACTGAGAAGTCCTCATGAGTATTCATTCAAATACCTAGCAGTTCCATACTGTTTCTCCTAGAACCCACTAGGTAGATCATCCTGGCCTCAAACTCATAGAGATATGCCAGACTCTGCTTCCTGAGTGCTGGGATTAAAGGTGTGAGTCATCACTCCTGACTGGGTTTGCAACTCTTTTTTTTTTTTATACTTTTAATTTTTTTATTAATTCATTCATATTACATCTCAAGAGTTATCTCATCCCTTGTATCCTGCCATTCCTCCCTCCCTCCTGCTTTCCTCTTACTCCCCTCCCCTATGACAGTGACTGAGGCGGACGTCCTCCCCCTGTACATGCTCATAGGGTATCAAGTCTCTTCTTGGTAGCCTGCTATCCTTCCTCTGAGTGCCACCAGGCCTCCCCATCAAGAGGACGTGGTCAAATATGGGGCACCGGAGTTCATGTGAAAGTCAGACCCTACTCTCCACTCAACTGTGGAGAATGTCCTATCTATTGGCTAGATCTGGGCAGGAGTTTGATATTTACTGCACATATAGTCCTTGGGCAGTGGTGGCACATGCCTTTAATCCCAGCACTCGGGAGGCAGGGGCAGGCGGATCGCTGTGAAAGCTGCCACTCTAGGATCACAAGTTCGATCGCACTAGTTTATTGAGCACACATATAAGGATAAGCTGTATCAGGGAAAGATAGCTTAGCGGTCATGATCATGCAGCGATGCACAGATCACTTTCTAGGTAAAGTCACGTTGACTAAGTAAAGTATATTAAGTAAATTATTGCATAATTATAAGTTTCATAGAATGTGAGAGGAGGATAGGAAGAAAAGGGAAAAGAATTGCCAAAGACAGTGAAGGACATTTTTTTCTGAGTCTGTTGAAATTCATTACTTCCTACAAATAAATGCTTAGTCACCCCCACTGTGATTATATGTCTAACTACTATTGTCTACGAACTTATAAATCATAGAATTAGATTGGTGGGAAATCACTTATTTCCTTAGGGTTATGTTTCGTTCTTTTAATGTACGTTTTAAATTTTTAAAAATTTGTTCACCTCACATCTGAATTGTAGCCCTCCCTCCTCACCTCCTGCTACCACCCTCCCTCCCTCATGCCTTCTCCCTCCCTCTTCTAGTCCTCAGAAAGGGGAGCTCTCCTCCCCTAACATCTGACTTCAGCCCATCATGTCTCATCTGGACTGCGTGTATACTCTCTCTCTGTGGCCTGGCAAGGCTACCCTACCATGGGGAAGTGATCAACATGTGGGAGCCAGAGTCCATGTCAGAAGTAGTCCCTACTCCCCAAAATATGGCACCCGCAAGGAGACTGTGCTGCCTATCTAATACATCTGAGCAAAGGGTCTAGGTCCTCATTCTTCATGGTCCTTGGTTGGTGCATCAGTCTCTGTAGCATCCCTCTCCTCTGCCTGGATTTGTTGGCTCCATTGGTCTCCTTGTGGAGCTCCTGACCCAGAAAGACACGCATGGTATATACCCACTTATAAGCAGATATTAGCCAAATAACACAGAATAACCGTGCTACAATACACAGACTTAAACTAAATAATTAGGACCCTAGGGAGAATGCTTAATTCTCACTCAGATGGACAAATAAAATAGACACCTGAAGCAGTTGAAGATTAGGAACAGGAAAGGTCCTCTGAAAGACTTCACCCAGCAGGACATCCAAGCAGATGCTGAGACACACAGCCAAACTTCGGTGGAGCGCAGGAAGTCTTATTGAAGAGTTGGGGAATAGAAGGTCTTGGAGGAGTCAGGAGCTCGTTTAATGTTCTTACATATAGGTTTTAAATATGTATATTGCATATAAATGCAAAATATTGCTTGTTTTCATTATTGTTTTGTGTTTAAGAGGTGTTCTACTTATGCTCAAAAGCGAGATGGAGTTGTGAATTTTGTTACTATACTCCCCTTATTAGTTCATCGTTAAAGTGTGTTGGTTTTGTAAAGCACAGTCCATAGCCTTCTTGCATTCTTTTTTGTCTGAAAAATTTTTAATAACAGAGAGGTAAAGAGATGGTGTATATTTTCTGCAATCTGATAATACTCATCATCAACTAATTGAGAATTTTTATGTGATATTAAATCTAGACTATCCCTTATCTTTAGAGGCTCCTAGTTTAACAACTGTATGAGTAATCTATAATTGGAGTAAATTGTTTCCATATCAGCCAATTAGTATTTTATTCCTGTCATTATGCGATTTATGAGCATTAATACATACAGCATATGTATTTTTACAAAATAAAAAAAGCTTAATAAGAAGCAGATTGAAGTTCAGTTTTTAGATGACATGTGTACTTTCTGTTTCTAAATGAGGTCGTCTGTTTTGGTATCTGGGTTTATAGGCTTATTCTTAGTGAGAGATGACACTATGGGACTTTCTTGACTTTCAGTGTCCATTTCTTCCTAACTGCCTTTCTCTCCATTTTCTGCCTTTTTTTTTTTTTTTTTTTTTTTTTTAGTTTCTTTGCTTTACTCTCTACCCTTACTTACTTTCCATATCCACCCCAGTCCAAGCCACAGAGCTGTTGTATGGCTTGCTTGAATTGTTGATTTAAAAAAAAAAATCTTTCCTAAATCTTACACCCAAGAAAACTTAAGTGTGAGCTCTTTATTTGGATTGCTTAGCTTCTGAAGAACTTAACTGCAATCCTGCCTCACAGCATGGGCCAGGGCTGTATCTTCCTTCCAATTCTTCTGGAAGGTTTGTTGTTCACTTGAGAGGTAGAATACTGACTATTGCCATCTCCAGTCACTCAGCTTGTGAGCTCAACTTCACAGAGTGCCTCGCTCATTTGATTGAGATTTCACCAAGAGTTTTAATTTGGCTAAGTCTTCTTATATGTTTTATTATTATTCTACTTCCCATTTCTATGTGTCAATGCAGGAAGAAATTTTTAAAAGTCTATCAAATCATGAATCCTTTCCTAACGTGACTTGAAGTCTACTTTTGCAAGACTGACATCCACAACTTTTATTCTGAGTTATACATATATATGCCAGAATAAGTGTGTAATCTTTCCAAATTCAGTCTCTATAAATGCACACACACACACAGAGAGAGAAAGAGAGACAGACAGACAGACAGACAGAGACAGACAGACAGACAGAGACAGACAGAGACAGAGAGAGACAGAAAGAGACAGAGACAGACAAAGAAATACAGAGATGAGGCATCAGGATATTAATGGTTTTTTTTTTTTTTTTTTACAATAAATGAGAACATCCTGGTCCCTGTAAATGAAACTTTTTAATATGACCCCAATTCTATGTCTTACAGTGTATTCACCCACATTTTCTATAGACATTCTGACTCCATAGTTGGTTGCTAGAAGAATGCAGGAAGGTATGTTATCTTAAAAGGAATGGCCTCTGTTCACAAGAAAGCACAGAATATCCTATGAGCAATGACAATGGCATCAGTGACAACTGCCCTCTTATAGAGCTGCACCTTGTGCCTTCGCTGCCCAATTGCTCTTGTGTAGCCAGGACTCAGCATCCCTGCTAGAAAGGTCTGAAGTTGTGGACTGTGGGAAGAAGGCTCTTCCCAAAGCTTCCTTATCAAGAAAAGATCAAAAGGCTGGCACACATTGTAAATCTCAATAGTTAAAAGATGACCAGAAAAAGCTATGGATCTTCCCAGACTCACCCAAGGGGGGGGGGCACAAGGATGCAGAGCAACATGAGTAAAAGGCAGTTGTAAAAGAAAAACGGGTTTATTTAGAACTTTCAGTCCATTTAACTTCTTTACTATTTTTAATGTACATTTTCCTCACTGTGATAACTAACAGCCCAGTGCTCAAAATCTTAAAAGGATACAGGTTTGAAATATTCATGTGTGTTCAGAGTTTTTGATTAAACAAAAAATATTTAATGAAATCAATCCTTCCAGATCTTAAATTGCGACTGAGCTCACATGAATTTAAATGAGTTTAAATGATATTGAATATGTATAAAAAGTCAAATAGGGAAAAATAAATCACTACCTATGCTACTGTTCAATTTTAAGGAATGATAAAAAGCGTTACTATGTCATGGCTCATTAACACACCACTATAAAACAAAATGTATAGACTACACTTTATATAACATTTTATTTTTGCCTGATGATGCACCCTTATAAAATATGCCTCTAAGAACTTTACACATGTAGAAACGTGTTATCCCTAAGGATTTTTATTGGACATTCAGAATTCTCTTAGGTAAACTGTTTAGAACTATGAGGACCTTCTGAAGAGACTGGTTTATAACTTTGTAAGTTCACAGAATATATATACAGCTTTGCTGTACTTTTTCTGTGACTGTCTGTATCCTAATATATTCTTTGGATGAGGAAACTTTTCATAAACTGTAAATCACCACAAGGCTAAATTAAATAACTTGGCTCCAGACTCATTTTTAAACCAGAGCTGCCTTATATAATGTAGGGATATTTGATACTTATAAGTATAAATACAACATTTGGAATTGGTAACTAAACCATAATTGGTAATAATCAGCATCTATTTTCTTATTATGTGATTAATCAACATAGTTTTTAGTGTCACTATCTGCTGATATGCATAACGATAGATACAAGTTTATTTATGTAAATACATGTGTCACCTGGTTTTTCATCAGAGTGTTGTCAGAGTTTTCTTTTCTTTATGGTTAAATACACAGAGGACTAAGAATACATTATAGAACTTTTGTTTCTTATTTATAGCCTTTATACTGACTGTGTTCTCCTAACTTCATGCCATGGCTATGGTGATACACCAATATTTCATGCTAGTAAGCATTGGTCAAGATAAGCAAAAGGAAGAAATTTGAAAATTTGAATAAATATTCCACATATCTCACATGAGGGTATTGTTATTAACTATGTTAAGATTTGTCCAGAATACTTATTATTAAAATTTGCACAGTAGCAGACAAGTGATATAAATAGGGGAAAAATAAATGTAGTACATCTCAAGATACTAAAATATGCTAAGTGAGGAATTTTTAAAATTTCAAGGGACATTGGAGGCTTAAGCCAATTTTTCTCTTAGTCACCATTTTTAGTTTGTGTTGAGGAAATGCAGATGAGTCATTCTTTTAAATTTTATTTTCAATAATTTTTAATTATTATTTTAATTTACATTAAAAACTGTTGCCTGACATAAGAACTTACTTTTTGATCTTCTCTTCTGAGATACTGACTGAAAAATGTTAACTAAATGTTGCAATAACTTACTTACGATATTTAGAGGTGACATGGCCTTAATATAAGTTATAATTTTGTATAGCCTGAGGTTGTTCTATTGCTGCGCAGTGTTCAAAATACGGCTATAGACATTTTCTCTTCCAATTCCTACAACAGTCTTTGAAGTTGGAAATAGTAAATCTCTTGTAGGGTGTAACATTGTAAATGACTCTGATGCTAAGTAACTAAATCAAAATTCATGTCAAAAGAGGCCACATATCATCTGGGTCTTAAAGACAAAAGATCACTTCAAATTTGAAATTTACCTTTTACTGTTTGTACCGTTGACCAATCACGTGATCTCTTTGGGTTTCAGCTTTGTTAAGTGAGGATAGCAGAGTTGCTTATAAGGAGATGTAATAATTTAATGAATTTTGATACCATCAAGTGGTTAGAATGTGCCTGATATAGACAATAAATAGCTGTTAATCATTGTTGATTGGTGTCAACTCATTACTGAAATTCAAAACTGCTTTTATTTGCTCCAAACTGTCAACCTTAGTGAGAGGTGTCTATGAAATGTTAGCTTATGAAAAAAATAGTACTCAAAATATTTTTAATTTCTTAGGATGATAGTACCTTTCCTATCATTAGTTAATATTTCTTAGGAATTTTTATATACATATCTATTGTCCTAAGACTCAAGTTAAATGTCCATAAGGAGTGATATTAATAAAATAACAAACTCTGAAAGGTTATATAGCCAAGTACAGCCTGCATACCAATCAAGAGTTCCAGCTGTGTCTTTAAAAGTAAAGATGGGCCAGAGAAATGGATTTGTAGGTAAAGTCACATGTCGTCAAGTCCAACATCCTGAGTTGGATCCCTGAGATTCACATGATGGAAGGAGAGAGCCTACTTCAGCAGGTTGACTCTGATCTCCATGAGCATACCATGCTATGCATAACCACCCATGCATGCGTGCGTGCCCCCCCCACAAATACATAACCATAAACATTTAAATAATAATGGAAGAAGTAGTAGATAAGACCAAACGAGTCACCGTGAAGATGTTAACATCCACTTGAAAGCTACATTGGATAATTCTAAAGTATTGGTCAATTTAAACTTAAATTTCATTTATATTAAATTAGAGCTCAACTTTTTAATCTATTTTGAGTGCACGTATATGTGTACATGTTCACATATCCACGTGCATATTCATATGGGTGCTATTTGGTTACTGTTGTGTATCTTCCTCCATCTCTCTCCTCCGTACCTTGGGGATACGATCACTCCAAGTGCCTCAAGGTAACTGATTCTGCTAGGCTTGCTGGCCAGCACACTCCAGGGATTGTCCTGCCTCCATCCTCCATTACAGGGATGGAATTCTTGTATTCATGCTTGTAATGCAAATACTTTATCAGTGGGGCTTCCTCTTTAGTGTCCCAGCTTTAATTTGGTTCAAGAATTAGTAAAGCATATATGAAAAGTCACTGCGTTTCGTGTATACTTGCAGATTGCAGCCGCGAGTTAAGGGAACATCACTAGTTCCTCCACGCTAGAATGATCCGAATGTCTTTAAAGAACGATAGCGTATAATGTGTTTTTTTAAAAGGACGTAAAATCCGGATCGGCTTCACAAATTTAATCTAACGTTAATGAGATGTCTTACTTAGCTTTCTGTAAATAGAGCCTTGCTGGCAATTAGTGTTGAACAACATACAGATTCCAGAGGGAATGTGTATTTGAACGTGCATTTCCAGGACATCAGAGGAATTTTGCTAGCCTACACATACATTTTAATATAGCTTGCTTTGCAGACTCTGATATCTTAAAATGTTTTGTGCATCTACTTCTTGATATGTTTTAATAATGTTTTCTAAAATACTTAATTTTGAACTCTGCTTGACATCTGCTTGTCCTATGCTCTTAAGGAATTTAAAATGTTTAGCATCATTTAAAATACTATATACATAAATATTGAAGTTCCATACTTGAACCTTTATATGTTTTTCATTGAGATGAGTACATAAAGGCAGAGGCTAAAGTCTTGTGAAGCTTTAATAATATTTTATAAGAGGAATTTTTATATGTTGGTTGTCAGTATTTTGATATTTCAAACACATGGGCATAAACCAGTTTTGGACATTAGTTTTGTAGCTTCCAGGATGCAATAAACCTTTCATTCTAGGTTTTAAATTTTACTGACATTTTATTTACTATGTTTATTCACTTGCAAAGAGTGCATTAAACATATTTGGTGTCATATGAATAATACACAACTAAGAATCAATGGCAGCTAAAGATACTCTTTTGACTGTGGAGAAAATCAATACTCATTCACTGAATGAGAAAAGGATTTGAGATAAAAATTAGAGAAAGCATTATCTTTTTTTAGATTTTAAAAGATAGATTAATGGGTTAACTTTGCACTGATTACAGGGTAATATGTTTTTAGGAGGGCTATCTAGGAAGATCAAGTGTTCTCACACCTGACTTTCTTTAAAACTAACAATGGTTAAATCATAAAGGTACACAGAATCCTTCGGAGGACCTTGAACTTGAAGGGTGAAGGCATTGTTCCTTAAGTCCTCAGTGGTAGCAGATGAAAATAGTAAGTACCAGACAAGGAAAAGATATATCATAGCTAGACGTCTTTTTTTTTTTTTTTTTTGGCCCTGGAGAGAGGGCTCAATGGTGAAGAGCCTTACTGCTGTGCAAAAGACCTGGATTTGGTTGATACCTGGTATCTCACAAACATCTGTAACTCCAGTTTCAGGGGATACAAGGCCATTTTCCAGTCTCTAATGAATGAGTCAATAAATTAACAAGTTCTCTTTTGTTTATCTACCTGAAGTCGGGTGGTTTGTGTAATGGAAGGTCCAACAAAAATGAAAGGAATGGGGCCTTTGCATGCCCCTTGTACACATACATACAGGTAGGCAGACACGCCATGCATTGAGGGAAAAATAATACAATGCTCTATTCAGTTAACACTAAAAAATAGTTGGATGTGTATTTCCAGAACTCTTGAGTAATGTAATAACTTAAAGCTGCCAGGGCCTCATGAGGAAAAGAAATGCTCTACATGACCTATCTCCACTTCTCCTTTGAGGAACTAGTTCCTTGCCTTCCTGTGAGCTTAGTTAATACAAACAGAGATTCTGGTTGTGACAGGAGACGGAAATACATATCCTCTTTGGTTAAGTTGTCTTCATGCTCTGCAAGAAAGAGTGCCCTTGATGAAAATAGTACTGGTCTCTTTTTTCTTAAAGTGAGAAATAAGGCTTAGATAGGCTTTCCTTTTCTGTGTTTCCAAAACCAGTTTATCACAGTGCATCTTTATGTAGCAGATATCTAGGGAATTAATAAACCAATTAATGCAATGACCTAAGGGTAGTACGTATGTTCAAAGTAAGTTGATTTAAACTCTTAAAAACTTAAACTGGGAATTTTGGCAAGTATTGTCAGGTGGCTAAAATAAATGAAGAAAATAGGAACAGTGCCAATTAGCACACTGGAAGAACCCCAGACTTTATTCATGTAGGGAAGTGTTTAATGTGTCAATACATGATATTGTGGCATATTTCCTGTCACCATGCTAACTTCATTTGATCACTTTAATAATCTTCTCTTTCACCATTTTATTCAAGGTTTTTACTCAAAAAAATTTGGCCACACATATTTTTGTGTTCTATGATATTTGAACCCATTAATTAGGGTTGTTACTTTTGAATAATATTTTTGCCTAGTTTCCTATACCTTACAGTCTGATCACTCCCTAAAGATCATAAATTCCACAATAAAAACAGCTCCATTGCGCCCAGTGGTCCTGCTCAAAATATGGCACCAGCCAAGGACAATACATGCAGTAAACATTGAAGCCCTACCCAGATCTAGACAATGGACAGGACATTCTCCACAGTTGAGTGGAGAGTGGGGTCTGACTTTCACATGAACTCTGGTGCCCCATATTTGACCATGTCCCCTGGATGGGGAGGCCTGGCGGCACTCAGAGAAAGGATAGCAGGCTACCAAGAAGAGACTTGATACCCTATGAGCATATACAGGGGGAGGAGGTCCCCCTCAGTCACAGTCATAGGGGAGGAGAGTAAGGGGGAAATGAGAGGGAGGGAGGAATGGGAGGATACAAGGGATGGGATAACAATTGAGATGTAATATGAATAAATTAATAAAATATATTTAAAAACAGCCCCATTTATTTGGAATTCAACTGCATTTGAAAATCACATTTGGCATTACCTTACAAATGGTAGGATTATACGAAATATTCAAATTTAAGTGATAATAAGTATTATTTGTGACTTAATCTTCTAAAATATTCTATTTCAAAGTAAAATTTAAATGTATTTTAATTAGAGATGAGTGCCCCAAGTATAAATTTAAAATATCTCAGAAACAGCATCACTCAAATCAATCCAGGCTCCGAACATCCTCAGTTATGTGATGTTAGTGTTGAATTTGATCATTAGCTTCTTTTCTGATAAACCTGGGAAATGGAGATTTGGAGTTTATTTTAAAACTTTTCTTTAATAGGTAAACAAGTAATTTAGGAAATATTACCCAAAAGCTCTGAATTTTTAGCTGAAGATGGACATTGGTACAAATATGAGGTGTAATTTCAAATCTGTTAAATCTTAAAGCTCACCTTTTTATGTCCCAGGAGTGTCAGATCTGTGACTTATGGGCTGTCCAATTTAGAGGCAGAGTGATGCTTTGTACAGAATGGTAGCTGTGGATGTGGTCCCAGAGGTCTCAGGATGAAAGAGCCAATCAAGCAGCTGGGCCCTAATAGCCTTCTAAGAGAAAACTCAAAGAGCCTCATCAGCAAACCTTTTACATTATCCTTGGGATGAACGTTACCCTGGGGCCTAACTGGCAGCAGCATCCTTACTTTCCTCCACTCCAAGACTTTCTATGATACAATTCCCGAACCCCCTGTATGTACTCTGCATGTGGAGGGAGGGCTGTACACATCTTTTCATGGTTCATATAGCAAAACACAGGAGCGGTCACATTAATGGTTATAACAAAAGCATTGGTAGTTTGGTGAGCCCCAGACACTGATCTTAAAAGCCATGTCAAAAAACCCTTACATAATTTTTATTTTTAATTTCCAGCATATCAGTTTAAATCTTCCATGCAGAAAATTCCATCAAGTGAGATCCATCAGCAGTTAAAGTTCAAAGTCAGAGAGCAAATGGAAATCATTGTAGCATTTCTCATTTCCCCATGGACATGACCACGCCAAATGTGCCACATAATTTACTGTCCCACGATAGTAATTGACAACACTCACTCTGCGCAAACTGGCAGGAGGGCCTGCTCACATTATTTTTGGTTCGGCTCTGCTGTTTCGCTTTTAAGTCTTTCTTTCTTTCTTTCTTTCTTTCTTTTTATTTATTTTTTTTTAGATTAAATTTGTATTGATGGTTCCATCCCATATAAACTGAAGCTTTTTCAAAAAGGTTAGTAGCAGCATGAAAGAAATGTTAAGATTTAGTATCAGAAACATCAATGACTATAAGACAGGAGACTAAAATTTCTAATTTAAGTTAAATTATATAGTGACAATATAGAGTAAACTACACAGAAAAGAAATGACATTTGAGCTGGACTTTCTTGAGATTTGATGTATCTTAGTGTTTAATATTTTCCTGAATAATTAAGAAAATGAGATCATTTTAGGCAAATATTTAATACATTAAATTTTTATCTAGAGCTCATATTTTCTTTTTCCCTTTTTTCTTTCTTTCTTTGCTTCCTTCCTCTTTCTTTCTTTCTTTCTTTCTTTCTTTCTTTCTTTCATTTGTTTGAGACAGGATTTGTGCAACAGAGCCCTGGATGTCCAGTACTCACTCTGTAGACCAGGCTGGCCTTGAACTCATAGAGATCCACCTACTTCTGCTGGCATTAAAGATGTGTGCCACCACACCCAGCAGTGCCCATATTTCTAAACCTGTTCATTTTGTGTATTATATGATATTATTAACTATGGATTTGTGTGTGTGTGTGTGTGTGTGTGTGTATTGTGTTTGTGGTGTTTAATATGGTTCTAAACTTTGGAACTCATTTTGAAGCCTAGGCTTACCATTGAGTGATTTTTCTACCTCAGTTTCCCAAGTACTAGAACTTGTACATACACTCTGTCACCTGGAATCTTCAAGGGTACCTCTAGTGGTTAAAATAATTCATATTTTAATTGTTTTGTAATAACGTCCAAAGATTGAAAATGTGTATTAAGGAAACGGTATTGTTTCCTGACTGAAACAGTCATTTGTTCACCAACATGGACCCCCTTGCCACTGGCTCAACTCATCCCTCCTTATGTTCTTAGCTGCCATTATTTCTTCTTCTCCCCACTCCTTACTATTTTGTTTCTCCTTATCTGCCTCCAGTTTCTTCTGTTTTCCTTCCTTGTCCTTTCCATCAGTTGTGTGAAATGTGTTGGTACCCATCACAATAGTGAAATGTGTTGGTACCCATCACAATGGTGAAATGTGTTGGTACCCACCACAATGGTGGACATCGAACTAATTTACTCGTTACATTTACATTTATATAAATAAAGTGTTCCAGGTTATTTCCACGGTTCTATGAGCCAAACAATGTACAGTATCACCAAATATCTTTCCGACTATACCATGCACTTCAGTATTTTATTTAGGAAAAAGAAAGGGGAGGGCGAATCATTAGCCAGAATAATGCTCAAGTGAATATTTTTCCAGTGATTGAAGACAGATGAGAATATAGAGCAATAACTGAAGGGTATATTTGGTTATTTATAAAGAATATTTATGTTATTTTGTATTGTTTTCAAGCTGTGAAGAATAACATATATTATAATAAAATAGGTAAGATACAACAGTTCATTCCAATTAGTAATTATATGCTCTTGATCTTTGGAAAAAGAAGAAAAGAAAGTTTATTCTGCTTGCTTACATTCAGTTTATCATGATTCTAACTGATTCCCCTTACCGCCACCCCCCCTTTACGTTGAAATTTTCATTTTTATACTAAATCACTGTCTTTTTTCTTCCCCACTCTTTCATAAACCACATTAATTAATACTCTGTCTCACAACAAAATTCTCTCGTGGTTTCATACTCTATTGTTACCATGGTACCATATCAAGTGTTCTTATGTATGCTACTCTGCACTCCATAGTAAACTGGTATACATGTATAACTGGCAAGTCATTGAGATGCTTATTAGAGATTGCAAAAGAAACATTTGTGTATTCTTACAATGAATAATTCATATTAAAGATAATAAGAATAGAAATTTCTCATAAAATGAAAAGCCTTCTTCCTTTTTCTTGTCTTTTTTCCTTGTATTGAAAATGGCTTTTTTTCTTTTTTTAAATATTTTTATTTTTCTACTTATACATTTATATTTTATACATATGTAAAATGAAACTACATACAGCAAGAAGAACCATGAAACAGCCAGGAATTATATCAATACATTCATAGTGTTTTGGCTGTTTGTATTCGGCAGCCCTGAAGAAAACATTTTCCTATCTTGATGAGTCTAAAATTCTGAATGCAACACAATATCTGTCATATCTCATCTCTATCAACTTAAAACATCTATTTAGACCTAAAAACGTCTTAACCCCTAAAAAACTAAGCTTCTTCAACACTATCAGAGACTTGAGAAGGAATAAAATTAATTTCCTGAGTAAACAGGAAGTACAGGTTAGCAGCTTCCAAAGTGAAAAAAAAAAAAAAAAAAAATGACAGAGACAGTTTTCTGCCAGAACAGTCAGCCACAACTCTCTATTATGTTGGAGCATCTTCTTCAGCCTTCAAGATATCTGACAGACATATTTGCGAGGCAGGAACTACTGAGGACTTGCTTACCCTGTCTTGGCAGAGTTTGGCCAGCAACTCTGCCTGCATCCAAGCTTGCCTATTTTTAGGCAAAATTCGAGCAGTCCTACCCAGTTCTTTAAATGTCTAGATATGGAGATAATGGTTTTGAGATGAAATTTATGAATGAAATAAATAAAGGGCAACAAGAAAGTGTCCATGATGTATCCTCATGGCTTCAATACCTTCCTATACCAATCACAACATGCTATATATGACTCCAGCAATGGCTACTATGATGTATTTTTTTTTTCCTACTGGGTTGCAGGTTTCTGTACAGCGTTATGTCAAAATAAGGACAAAATGAAAACAAACGTCACTTAAAGATTAACTGAGGTTCAACCATTCTATCACAGTACACTACTACGTATATTCATATGCCAAGAGGTTCAAAAGCCACTGTTGCCAATGATGTCAAATTTGCTGATTAGCGACTGACAAGACTCCTTTCTGTCAAACCTGCTTCCTGACAAGAGAGTAGGTCATTTTTGTCTGTTCAGTGTTTTCTCTACTGTGCTATGAAATACGATGACCCTCAAAAAGGGACTGAAAGGAAGTAAAAAACAAACACATTAAAATTAAAGACATCTTGAAGACCAACACTTTAGTTAATACATATGAAATGCTGTCACCATCTCAAATGCACAAATAAAGTTTTTCATTTCAGACAGTGCTTTGCCGTGTCTCCATGGCTGGCCTTGAACTTGCTATGGAGACCTGGCTGGCTTGATGCTTAGAGGTGTCTCCCTGCCTCTGCCTCCTGGGGGCTGAGATTAAAGGGTGTGCCACCATACTTGACCAAATGAACCTTTAAAAAAAATCACAACTTCTAACAAGTAAAAAGCATGCCTCACATTTTTATGATTTCTAGGTAATATAATGTTCTGTGAATATACAGCGTAGTTTGTGTCTGAATGTACTAGAAACTAAAATATGAGTCAAATAATAGGCAAGTGACTCTTACTGTACCAAGACCGGGTCCTGGCTATAAGACCAGTGACCAGTGTCTTTGTTCTTTCACTCACCTCGATATCAACTCTTAATGGAGACACTTCATTCAAAACATGAGTGTTAAGTGGTTGTAGCGCCATGCTCTGAGAAAGATCACAATTTACCATGGTAACAGGCTCTCAGAATAATAGAAGGCAATCCCTTAGGCACTAAGCTGACATATCACTTAACCTTTGCTTCATAGTACCTGACAGGTAAGCAAGGGGAGTCTTATCCTATCTGTGCTGTATCTTAAGTTATTAAAAGCAGGGGAGCTGACTTCATTCCATGAACCATGGGGTAGAATGCCATACTTTCAATGACATGACATGATCCGCTTTCCCCTTATGTTGAAATTTTGAATTTTAATACTGGTTATTTGCTATAGTGGTAATCAGAAATAGTATACAGCCTAGACAGTGAGTTATTTACGTCCAATTCGGACATAATTTTACTTCAAAGAGTACCAGTATATCAATTATATCCTGATTTTAATACTCACTGATAAAATACAATATGTGGAAATCATTTCTAATATTTTAAACTCCATAGAAAAACTGCTCGAGAGTTGCCTATATCTGGTTATTGCGAAGTTTTGGATTTCTGGATGGTTGAGAAAGATCTTAACAAACCTGAGTTTGTTAATACATCATCATTAAATTTCCTTAATCATTTTGTAGATACACAGCTTTGCTTTCTGAATGCTCAAGATCTTGAATTGAAAGCTGTGAAGGATGGTTAAGGACACTGGTCATGCTTTGTTCTCATTAATATAGGGGATCTTTCATGGAAGCACTTATTCTCACTAAGCAAAATTCAGGTCTCCGAGATTGCAAATACAAGACATTTGGACATAACTAAAGTGGAGGACAGTCTCGCACCATTTAACCTCAGTCCATCTGAGAAGTACATTCTTCTGTGATGTGATCATTGCGTGTACAATAAAGTGTGCTTATGTAACAGGGGAGCATCCCTGTCAACAAATGTATTAGGCTTCGGGATGTAGTCTGGGTGTTAAAACAGCACTTTATGTTCTTACATGGATATTTTCAAGGCACAGTTAGGTGTGTGTGTGTGTTTGTGTGAGTGTGTGTGTGTGTTGTATATGGTGCCTGTCTGTCTCTGTGTGTGTAGTATATGTGTGTATGTGCTTGTATGTGTTTGTGTGTGTGTCTCTGCATGTGTTGTGTATGTGGTGTGTGCTTGCTTTTATGTATGAATGTATGTTACCATGTGATATGTATGGGAGTGTGTTCATGTACACATCAATTCATGGAAGTAACATGCATGTAAGATTTGAACCCAGAAAAAAAGATAAGATCATGCTTGGTCTGAAAACTCAAAGTTCTTTATTTTTAACAGTAAAATTTTAATGCTTCATATAATGTTGAACAACTGTATTTTTATAAAGTCATCATATTGATCTTATATATATTCTGTAGCTGAGGTAGCAGTTCTAATAATATGTTCAAGGATAAATTGGTAAGAATGGAAGATCATTTGATTAAAATGTTCATTCGTTCAGCCTTTACTCCAGGATGAATGTCACTAATATGTTTTAACATTAACTTGTGTAGGGGTGTAGGTGTGTGGTGTATACCAGACTGCATATGCGGAGGTCAGAGCACCACTTGTAGGAGTCTCCGCTCTCCTGCTCCTATATGGGATCCTAGAACTGAGCTCAGGTCTCGGGCTTGAGGCTTGGTGGCGTGTGCCTGGACTTAGAGACATCTCCCTGGCTCCGGGTGGTCTCATGGTTATATTTCATAGTAAATTTTAAGTTCTTATTTTAAAAAATGGATAGGTTAACATAATGGAAAATGCTGCAGAAAATATTTATTTATTGTTTGAGTAAAAATTTAAAGGTAATTTGAAATCATAAAAACGGTAAGATTCCGTGTCATAAAAGTAAACAGAATAAAATATTTGTATTAAAGAAAGAGGATTTTAGTAAAATTAGGCTCCAAAATAAGAAACTAGTTGGGAAACATTTAACAGAAAAGTTCAGTGCAGTAAACATTCATCAAATAAACTTCGCTATTTCAACAAGCCCATCAAGTGTATAAGTTGGACAAAAAGCAACACTACATTAAGTCAATTATAGTCAGAGATCTGAAAGGAAATGGCCAACCACAGAGAATGCAGTTTAATCCAGAACCCTAGGGAGAAAATAATCACACTGAAAAAGACAAGCTAAAACCCAAATGAGAAATGAGATGCAGCCATAGACCATTACACACAGACATAGACGCATAGACATAGACACACACATACACACAAATATGTGCATGACTGTAAAACAAGTATGCTACTATAAAACAAAACAAAACATAGCACAATAAAATTTAAAGCTGCTAAAAGTATCTGTACACCCTCAATTATTTACTCTTCGATTTAAAAAATATATTTCCAATGTATTTACATAAGCTGAAATTTACTTTTATCAACATAAGAAACAGGCAATGTAAACAATTTTAAAAATTGAGAAGAAATTTTTCTAGGTATTTAGGAAACCTGTTTCAGATCTAAAATTTATCATAGAAATTGCATATTAAAAATCCTCAATGAGCCAATTAATTAACGGTTCTCATCTCTTCAGCTAAAGTCAGGTGACTGTAATGGAAGCCCCAGATAAACTCAAGGGGGAAGGAACAATTTACACGTGGATATTTACCTTAAATCAGACGCGTCGCACCTAATCAATGGATATTTATAATATATTGTTTTGAAAGTATGGAATTCTGCTTCCTTTTGCTTCCTAAAGTGCTAAACATTTAATTCTAGTCTTATATGTTGTCAGTTGAAAACCAAGCCTGTTTCTAGTTCAACTTTGTCTTCAAATTCTTGTCTCCAAATGGCTTTTTTCAAAATGATACCACTAAGTGATCTACAGTTAAGCCATTGACATAAAATCAATATCAGAATGTTAAAAGTGTAACCAGAGGTTCACTAATAATTTCATGGCAAGTGCAGTTCTTATGTCTCCCTCTTAAATTATCACAAACCTGGCATTTCACATCTTTGAGAATTCCTATCTCATACTTGGAGGGGGAAGCCAGCAGAGGCACCTGAATAAGTAAGTAATAGGTTGCTCTCAGTTTGCTTCTCCTTAGCTCACATTTATCTCTTTGGCATGATGAAGGGCAACTCAAACGTTGAATGTGAAAACAAACACAATTAGCGCAAATGCAACATATGTTGACGCTGCCGTAGCAGAATGATGAATGAGCTGCAGGCGATGCCGACACCTGTTCTTCAGGAGGATGTGTGACACACAACCCCGGTGGAGTAAGAAGCTTTCAGCCGTGAAGTGCACATCCCATCCCTGATAATGGTTTATTTGGCTCTGGAAGCATTCTCACTTTTACTAATCCATTCTCTGATTGCCTCCACATTCTCTTATTCATTAATACTTCACAATTGGATTTGACCTGTCCTTAACCCGATGTAGGGACTTCTGCATAGCAGCCACATTGGAAAGAGGAGCTGCTGGCTGACAGAGGTAGCTTGGGCCTAAAGACCTAGAGGCTGGCACAGCCAAAATGGCTGTTATATAAGGAGCAATCTGGGGAAGGGAAAGGCAAGCCTCTGCGTAGGGGGCAGGGTAAGAAGTCTGGGGAGGAATCCCAGGTACTGAATTATGCTGGGAGAGCTGGGGGGAACAGGCCAGAATTGGCTTCGGTACGTTAAATAGGCACCTCAGCTAGCCATTTGTCTCAGGCTTCTGAAACCAAACCCTTACAAACCTGAGTTCAGTTCATGAACCTGTATGGTACTGAGTTCTGGATGTAATACACAAAATGCTTAAAGTAAGGCCAGCTGTTATGTAATATGACAAACTGTAAGCATACTGCTAGATATCATCTTCCACCTTTTATCCAAGGAATACATGTCAACACACCAGAAGTTATCTATGGGAGGTTTCTGAAGTTCTCCATAGGAGTTGTATATAATACAAAGTGACAAATAATTTTTTTAAAACCTTTGGATTATAAATATGTTAAGAGAAAACTTGAATTAGAATATGTAAAGTACTTGTAAACTTTAAATATTGAAAGCAATAACGTTAATTAGCTTGTTCATTATAATAATTTCTCTAGTCTTAGAAACTCACATTGTACTTGACTCAGCCCAGCTTTCAACCAATATTGTGTTGGTAAATGAGTTAACAATTGCTATAAATAGCACAGCTGATATAGCCACAGCTTTATAATATTTATGCCTTTGTTTTCCTCATTATTATGACATATTTCTTTAGAAATTATCTTTATATATGCAAAAAATTCATGTTAATTCTGCTATGTAAGTTAATAGAAATCTGCCAGCATTTCAGAGTAGGGAAGGCATGAATGGGGGAGGAATGAAGTTATTAGTGCAATGGCCTCATGCCACAGTTTCTCTTGTGTTAACATTAAAAGAAATTAAAAGAAAATCTTCACATAGCATCCAAAATAGCTATTTAAAAATATAAAGTGGTCCATGTTTCTCTCTTTCTTAAAAGCTTTCAGTTGCTTCATTTTATACTAAGAAGGAATGCCACATTTGTTATCACTAAAAATGAAATGCCACACAACAGATATGATTATAGAGAGATTTAGTTGGGGAGAAGGGAAGTGGAGAGGAGTTGGGCTCTGAGTGGGTCATGAGAGGAGAGAGAGAGAGAGAGAGAGAGAGAGAGAGAGAGAGAGAGAGAGAGAGAGAGAGAGAATATCCTTAGAGAAAGTGAAAGAGAGAAAGAGAGACAAGATGGCAGGTCGGATCTTTTATAGTCTGGCACACAGCTGGCTGCATGTGATGATATCAGAGGTTGCTAGGCAGCCTAGGGACAGGCCACTTACATGCCAACATTCCATAACAGAGACTCTGGCTCTCTGGCTCTGAGTCTATATGCACCACTTGTCTTACCTGGCAGATCACAGACTCATATAAACCTTGATCTTTACAGAGGCTCAGATCACCCTGTGCTTGAAATGTGTTTCCTCTCTCTACAGTGCTCTTTTGTGGATTCGGACACATATCTGACTTGTGCTCTCCTCCAACATATTTCTTGAGCCATCCTTCCTCCCACTCAATCACACATTTCTGCTCTATTTTCTTTGTATAACGATTAGAGGTTACCAATATACTTGGTGATTTGCTTATGCCTTTCAGTCTTTTCCATTACAGTGCAAGTTTCAGGATGGCAGGGTCTTCGCCTGTCTCACTCATCATTTTGCCCTGACTCTTTTTATTAACTATTTGTTAAAATATCCAAAGATGCCAGGTGCAGGAGCCATTTCACAAGGCCATTCCTATGTCCTGTCATACAAGCTGAATTGTAGCAAAAGGCATCAGGAGAGTTTGAAGATTGCCCCGTATATTTGAAGAGGCTCTTATGGAGAAAGAAAAGTTTGAATTTGTCCTAGAACAATCAGTGGAATTTGGAGGAAGAGAAAGGTACATTTGAATGAGACATCATAGGACGACTACTATCCAGATATACCACAGGTGTGGAGATGATTTAAAGTCCTGTAAGCAGATGAGCCTGTAACTGCTGAAGTTTACCTATATACTAGTAGTGATGGGCATATTTGATTTGGGATGGAATCTTGAGATGTTGTTTATTGGCAACAGAATATGAGTTATCTCCTAGAAAGAGGGCACTCTTAAAGCTCTACTACTGAAAATAAATATGAGTAAAGTGCCCAAGAAAAATCCTTCGATATAACAAAATCCTTCTAGTTATTTATATTCCCTCTGAAAAATATTTTGTTTTTATTTGGTCCTCGGATTATAGCTCCAGAAGATCTTTCGAAGCCATCTACCTCAAGTGTCAGTGTACATGATCTTAGCTCCAACAATAGAGTGACATTCCTAATGTCACAGATTAAAGTTCACTCTTCAGACTTTTTAACACATGTCCAGAGAACAGCATTCTTAAACTGTGACATCTTTCCATTTAAGTTTGTCAGTATTCAAGTTTCATATATACATATATCTCACATATATGTGTGTATGCATGAGTGTAATATATGTGTATGTGCTAATATATGTGTATACATATTTAATATATATTACACATATGTGTATATATTACACACATATATAAATATATATTGTATTATCCACAAAATTAGTGCTATTGCTGTTAAAATTCCCAATCAAAAAGACAAAGAAGACTAATGAAAAATGCCAAAAGATATCCTATACTGAAAATAAGCCAGATCATAAATGATTTAAAAACATGCTTTAACTAATACTTAAATTAAATATATATATTTTTTTAAATAACTTTGTTCCTGGTTTATTTTACCAGACTATATCTACTTGTTACTTTTTTTTTTCAATTTTATTATTTTTTTCTCTAAATGTATACACCTATTAGAAAAACGTCAGGATGTTGTCATTTGAATTTCTCTGATGTCCTGTCACAGCTGCACCAGAGACATTTTTGACAATCTCTGAGATGAAGAATGGCAGCTAGGACTCCAGCCACCAGCCCACAGATGGTGGTGTGCCAGCACCATCTTTGAGCAGCCAGTGTTTGCAAGATGGAATGGCTTTCTTTCCCTATTCTTTAGTGGTTTCTTCCTTCATCAGCTTTAGGAAAGCCACAGCATCTAAAGAAAGGAAGCAGTACAGCATCAAGAGGCTGGACCCCTACTACCTCGCACCACCCCTGCCTCCATTAGATTTACCCTTCTGTCTCAGAGAGGCACCTCAAGTATCTCTCAGTGCAAGGGAGAGCAGGCATTTCTGCCTTGGCCATCATTGCTTAACCCAAACCCTGTTCTTGGAACACAAGTGCCTCTCAGCATTTACTTTCCTATAGCTTCTTAATTAGCCTGTGTCTCCATAAGGAAAAAGACTAGCTCTAACAATCATTTACCTTGTTCAATAATGTAAGAGATTTGAGAGATATTGTACCCATCTTCTATCTTCATAGCCACAGTTTCTGTTGATTTCCAAGGTAATTTTATGTATCCAGTTGTTGACAGAGGATCATTCTCACGAGCACACCTTTTGATTTACAAAGAGCTGTAGTAAAGACTGCATCTAGTAGCACCAATGATGAACA
Organism: Acomys russatus; assembly: GCF_903995435.1. Lineage (NCBI taxonomy): Eukaryota > Metazoa > Chordata > Mammalia > Rodentia > Muridae > Acomys > Acomys russatus. The sequence goes on from NC_067144.1 coordinate 57,249,228, forward strand.
TGAAGACTTCCTTTGGGAGAAATTTTGCTGAGTTTGAAGTTCTGGTGGTTGTTTGGGCTCATTTGATTTTTTGTACCTAATGCTGACTCTTTCAAATGTTCATTTCCTCTAATTATATTTTGTTTTACACTGAAATAATCATATTTTCAGTACATACTGCAGGTTACAATTGAATTGCTGTGAGAATAAAATGCTGAACAGTATTTCAGTGGAGAATATTTGAACAATTCTTTTTTTTTTCTTTCCCAGAATTTGAGTTGTTGATCACATAGAGCCTAAAAGAGTTGCTTGAAGGAAAGTCATTATGTCTAATGTTAGTTCCCATTTTCCTGATAAATGGTCTTCTAAGAGGAATTCATCATTTGTATTTATTAAATGTATTTATTTTTTAAAAAAATATTTAACTATTAATAATTTAATAATAGTTTTTAAATATTTTATTTATAATATTAAAACATATTATACTTTTATTGATCTAAATTAAAATAAGTTTTATATTTAAATGCTCATTGTGTGAGCCAAAGAAGAAGCACGCATTATTAGTCTCTGTTGAGAGTGTGAAATGAAAGCAAATTTAAAACAATTTTATAAGGTTCAGTTATATGAATAATCACATAGCTGGAAGAAATCTAAATGAAGAAATACAAACACAAGTTTTGATATAAAACTCTACTTCTCTATCCTAACAGAGGAGAAGTCAAGTGGTAGATAACTATTCTCTCCCGTCCTCCACACTATGAGTCAAACATGTGGAAGAAAACCGTCTCCCCAGTGACTTGCTGGGAAATGTGTTTGTTGCATTTGAGAATCTGAAAATGTCTGCCTTCTGCAGTTGGAGGAGGGCAGGGCTGAAGCTGTCATGCTTTTGTCCAAGTTATTTTACATATAACAGATTCATCTGTGTCAGATTTCTTACTGGTTTTTAATATAAAATAAATGGATGGACCTAGAACTTAACTTCAAATTTTTTAACTTCCATTTTCTTTCCCAGGAGATGCTTCTGTTCATGACATGGTGCTTTATAAATAATTGTCTACTTAAAAATACTTCAAAATTTTTTCTGGATTTTACCTCATTTACTAACTCTCTTAAAGCACCTTTTTTGATATATTAACATTTTTTATTACATACTTATATTTATCATTTTTGAGCATTTTATGCATGTATATGATAATATATGATCATATTCACACCCCATCTCCCCTTCCCAACTGCCCCATAACCTCCAGTACATCCTAATTCCATGGCTTCATTTTTAATGTTGAAAGGTGATAAAGTACATGAAAACTAATAAAAGTGCTATCATCTTGCAGGCCTAGAAGATCATCCATTTATCCTTCTTATCCAAATATAGCACTAAGAATCTTGTGGCTTTCAGTGATTATAGTACCAAATACGTAATATAATCAACTTATAAGGAGGGAAAAGTTTATCTTTCCGGTTTTAGAGATGTTGACCAATGAGCAAGCAGAATCATTGCTTGTAGATCTTAGAAGGCAGTGGTGAAGCATACAGAGCTAGTCTTCATTTCATTAGATTAAAGAAAGTTATGCCCTTCTGCCCTAAGCACCATCCAGGCAGTACATCTCCCAAAGCTTCTGCTGTCAGCCAGTAGCATCCTTTGCAAGAAAGGAAACTTTAACCATGAGCTTCTGGTGGACGATTATGGTTAATCTCAAAGTGATCTTTTAATGTCATTTAGCCATTTTTTTAAATCACAAACCACACGTGTATGATTAAATTTGCATCAAATAAAACTAAATGTGTGGATATCATCCTATTAAAAGTAGATGAGCTACATTTATTTACAATTAGCCTATTGCACTGCTTTGTTAAAAAAATAAAAGCCTTTTAAATGCATCTACAAAAATGACAAACATAAGTGTTTGAATGTCTAAATTCTTGGCATTTGATCCATTGCTTGATTAAATAATCTTCACATATATAATTTATACATACATAAATAAGGCTTTACATATTTTAAATAGTCACAGTTCTTGTCAAATGAGTAACAGCTTCACTGTGGCCTTTATCCTGGTTCTCCTTTGCACGCTGGTGTGCTGCTTTCCTGCCATAGCTCTCCTCACCACTATACCACCTACCTTGCCTCTCCATTTGCTTGTCAGAAAACTGTACACCTGAGTGATGTTCAGAGGAGCCTCAAAATTGTTCTAAGATACTTTGTACATGAGCTATTTCCTTTGGGTTTCAATGTACTTGTCGGAACACTGGTTCTCTGAAATAAAGAAGATAATGATTGGTGTGACTTTATACCAAAACCACGTAAGACAGTTAACATTTCTTTACACAAATTATGTGTTTCGGCTACTTGAAGATCTAACTTCACATGTTCTCTCATAGGAAAATAAAAGTTTTACCTCTGGTAATGGTTTGTTATCTTTTTGAGAAAATGCATGACATGATATGTACTCTTAGCAAAAAAGAAAACAACTCAGAATACCTTTGTAATTCTAATGTAATCAATTTTACACTGTGACATAGACATCCTAAGTATGAGTCATCAGCTTTCTGAAATGCTCAGCCTAGGAATGGAAGGCAATCAGTTAATGGTAAAATATTTGTGAATGAAAATGGACATGTTTATTATTTCCATGAAAATCTCTTGGATTTAAATTTTTAACCAACTTCAAGAGTGAGACTTCTCACAAAATAATACTGTTTTCATTTTTATGTTGGCTATCATAAAAAAAAGTCCAAAGTTTTCCATTGTGTCATCATATACAAATTTAGCTTAAGGTACATTACAGTCTTATAGTAAAGTAAACAAAATACTTGACATTACAGTTCTACTGTAATAAATTATGCAACTATTAATAAAAGTGGATATAATAGCTCTCTAGGCTTTTTATATTAGTAAGAACAATGAATACATAATATATTTGAAAATTGTGTCCAAGGATAGAGCAGTTGTTTTCCTTTCTGCCCATTCTTTTTGAAAGACAATTGCTTCTTTACCTTTTGAAATAGAACTGTTCAAGATTCCCCTAACAATATGTCTTTATATCCCTAATTACTTAGCTAAGTACTTATCTCTTGCCATGTGATGTTGTTGAAAAGACCGGGTTGACTTTGAAATGGCAGTGCTCCATTCCCATGTCTTCAGATGCTGTCTACAGAGTCAGCACATTTAAGTATATAATATTGGCAGGAAGCTAAAGTCCCACTGTCGTGTGTTCTGACGGTTTACAGCCAAATCCAGAAGAAAAGGCCATAAAATAATACCAAACTAATACTAATATAAACCCAAGTAAATACAATGAAATAACTAGACATGACCTATTTGAATATGACCATTTTGGATATGTAATGAAAAATATTAGATAAACAAAAATTAAATTTGCAGCATAAATTTTAGAGTGTAATAGATAAGTTATAGTCTGTTAGTATTTCTATCCTGTGTTCTCTCTGTTTTTTTTGTTTTTTTTGTTTTTTTTTTTGTTTTTTTTTTTTTTTTCTATTCTGTTTCTCAGTGCTTTCTTTGAAGGCTCCTTTACATATTGGGTGAATATTTACTCAAAGTATACATGTGTGTCATTTTATTGATTGATCAATATTCCATCATTTGGCCATGCCACTGGTGTGTGTGTGTGTGTGTGTGTGTGTGTGTGTGTGTGTGTGTGTGTGTGTGTGTCTTCTCACTCACCTTAAACTGAATCTTTTGTCAGAAGGGTCTCTCACTGACCATGGATCTCCCTTGTTAAGCTACACTAGATGGTCACTGATCTTGGAGAACACTACTTGTCTTGTCCCCATCAAGGTGACACTGTTTCTGACTTTTGTTTATGTGGGTGCTTAGAATTCAAACACAGGACCTGCTGCTGCTTAGGTAGCATTTTACCCACTGAGCCATATCAGCAACCAATAAAGCATTTTGAGTAAGTAACTATTTAGCAGAGCTGGACATAAATAAGTACATAGAAGATGCTGTTTTGTGATAGTGGCAGCCCATTCCTTCAACAATATTATTAAGTACTTTTTATGCTTCCAGGATAAAAACTTTTACTTTCATGGACTCCATATTTTAATGATAAAGCTATATTCAAACAACATAAATAAGTAAATATGAGTGTGTTAACAAGAAGCAAATATGATTGAAGGATAAATTAAAGAAAGTTCAGTTTTCAAAAAGACAAGTAAGGGGCAATATAACAGTTATATTCATGGTAGTCAGTGAGACAGTCATGGAGAAGGTAACTCATAGTAATGGCTAGAAGGTCTGTGGGCCAACTCCAGTCTATAACTGAAGAAGGAACATCCCGGACCAGGAAATAAACAGCTATTTTCTTCATGAGAGTTGGGTGCTCACAAGAGGCTGGCAGTGAAAGAATGCTGAACAATAATCTAACACTCAGTACTGAGAGGAGACTTAATTTGTTTAGTAAACTTGTCACTTCTGAACTCAAAGTGTGTGTGTGTGTGTGTGTGTGTGTGTGTGTGTGTGTGTGTGTGTATGATATATATGTGTCTATATTATGTTACATGCAATGAGATATGCTATATTTAATAATATAGAAATATATGATTATACTACATAATATGGCACACTATAATATATAAGGTATACACACACACATATATATGAATTCTAATATTTTGAATTCAAATATTCTATTTATGTCATCAAACCTTGTTGTAAAAATTCTAGATACTGACAAACAATGGTTCTTACTATAGTATTTTTTGGTGTAGTGGAGAATGAGTATTGTTTTTTACAAAAACCTTAGATTGATGTGTATCTATCTTTTAGATCAGTAAGCACATATAATTCATTATTAAGAAAAAGGAACATATCAAAAAATGTCACTTTAAATCCTAAGTAGTCTCTTGCAAGTAATTTATCTTATCAGCAGGGGTTCAAGCCTGTGGAGGCCAGGTTGGAACTCAGGAGTTCTGCCTGGCTTTTGTCTCCCTTGTGTTGGGATTAAGGGCTGTTGTCACTACGGCCCTGTTTAACACTTTTATCTCAATTTAGTTAAAATCTTTAAGCATTGGGTAATTTGTACCAATTTAGGCTTTAGTTAGTGAAATCCTCTCCACCATTTCATGAAATTTAATTATTGTTATCTCTTTCTGGTTGGCCTTTACCAGAAAGCCCTGACAAACACCTTGTAGCTAAAGAGCTTTGAATCCCAGCCACTTTAAAATCTATGGAGAAAAGTTTAGTTCTTTCTTCCTTTTTGGTTGCTAGTAACTTAGTCTCACATTTTTCGGCTCTCTGCCTTTTTCCATGAACCTTTTCCGAGAGGGTAAAGGGAAGTGTGACTATAACTAAGTCCATTGCATAGAAATTCATAAACACCAAAACAAAGCCAAAAAAGATCTAGGAACTTTCTGCCATGGTGCTTTGGAAAGGGACCATAGCAGTTTTTATTTTATTATTATTTTATGCCATTAACTCCATTCCCTAGGTCAGTTTAGAAGACTGACAGCCTTCAAGTTCTGCATCTCCAACTGGCCATGGGTATGTAGCCATCTTTGCTCTGGCTCATAGACGCTCTTTGGGAGCTATTAACCCTTTTCAGACTATGACAAAATGATTTTTAAAAGAATGGATACATGCCCCTATGTTGGTCACCACTTATTTTAAAATTATCTGTATTAACAATATTATCTGTATGCCCGGCTAGCGATCAATCAAGACACAGACATTTGTTATATTTTAAAATAGCCTTAGTTAACCTGGGACAGGGAAGATATTAATCCTCTAACTATCTCCAATGATGGGGCCTCAATCTCATGCCATCTGCTTCCAATAACTTTTATCAAGCTACCTCCCATTCATAATCCCAAACACTTGCTAATGTTCTTCATCTGGACCAGATTCTCCATCCACATCTGCATGTGCTTCTCCTCCATCTAACCCATGGTGGGCTCCTACACCTCAGATCTTTCTCCTTCTCCCCAGAATTTCTCTCTCTCCAAACCCCACCTATCTCCTTCCCTGCCCAGGTGAGATGACTTTTATTAATCACAGAGACAACAAACAGTAATTAACATCAAATTACATCAGACCATCCCCCAACAAATGAGGATTCTTTTTTTTTAATGATGAAAAAACGGAATGCTAATGAGTTGGAGGGTGGCACAGATGCATTCCTACCTGGACTTAAAGGAGTCAGATAGGCACTGACCTAAGACTTGTGTTCCTAAAACATTAAGTTGGTGGATACATTGAGATAGATCAAATAAGTCAATGACTATTTGTAGAAGGACCTGATTTCAATTCTATTTTAAAAAAATAAAAAGTTGGTTGAGGAGATAGTTACCCTCAGATTGTATTAAAACACAAATTGCACTTTGTTTTGAAGAATACATTGTGTCTGCCACGTGCCTGGAAATTATGATCATCCATTTAAAAATGTATATCTTAGTGCTTGTTAATTGAGATGGCTGAAAACCAACATAAATTTGATTATGTAAATAGCCTAATGAAAGTGCCAAAAAGACGGTCACTAACATATGTTTAATTAAGAAATATGGCAACAGCTATGATAAAAAGCTTTAATTTCAGTTTCTTTATTACTACCATATAATGTACATTTCCCAGCAAAACAATTCTGTGAGCCAGGTATGATTCATCCCTATACTTTTAGCATTTGAGAAGTTAAGGCAAGAGGAGTGCTATATGTTGGAATTCAGCCTGGTCTAGAGAGGGGTACCTTGTCTCCAAAGAAGTACAAACAAAGAAAAATCTGATGACCACAAGCTTATGCTTTAATAATTTGATGTAGCAATGGTTTGGGTTCATTGTTGCACATTCTCCTGATCTTACCTGTGGTAATGTATACAACTTTTTCTTCTCATGCTACAGAACCGTAATACATTTGATATAACATTCTCTGTTAGATTTAGTTTCTAATAGCTGAAATTATGAACCAAATCCAAAGCGTTGACATATGATTATAGTTTATAAAGGAACATTGTTATGTCTGCCTTGCAGTAGAGACTTGTGATGGGTGTAAACGTTCCCAATCTGGTTCTCAACTGCTTAAACTCTAATTTTTTTATACTTATCTCTTCTGCTTTCTTCATTGTCTATTGTGATGATGTTTTTATTTTAATGTCAGTATCACTTAATTTATGAATACAAATGGCTTTTTGCTATTAGATCAGTGCTACTCAGATCTCCAGTTAGAAAGATCTCTCTCTCTCCCTCTCTCTCTCTCTCTCTCTCTCTCTCTCTCTCTCTCTCTCTCTCTCTCTCATCCTCCCTCCTCCCTTTCTCTTTCTGTCTCTGTCTCTCAGACATTAGAATGAAATATTTTTTTTTATGTGCAGGAGTTGTTTCCTCAGAATTTCCAATGTAAAAGAATAGATATTTTCGCTAAGTAGAGAAATTTTCTAGTAGGTGGCATTCATTGAGAAAGGGGAAATGACAGTACAGATATGCAGACTTGTGATTGTGTCAGAGAAATTTTCTCTTTGTGGAAAGACATTTGGTTTAGCAATTCCATAGAATGTTTCATGCACTTAAAATGAAGCCAAACAGAAATGCACTTCTTTCCAAGGTGTGTCATCTGGAACATTAGTATTCCCAGGTCTTGCTGACGTGACAATCCATCCTGATTCCCTTCGCATATCAACTATCATACCTTTTATAAATACTCTTAAAGTTATTTTGTCTGTGACAAAAAAGAAATCTGATTAATCCTCTTTCCACATTGTTTACCAATTGGAAAAAAATCCCCTTTTTACATCAGATCAAAGATCATATTCTAGGATTAGTGTTTCTTGTGCACTTACTGGTAGTTTACCTTCGCAACTGCTGGTAGAATAAAATGTTATACTTAATTAGCAAAGAGAATCTCAGCTTTGTTCAGCCTCAATTGACAGCTGGCTACTGTTTTAGGCTCTTGTGTTTTTTTACCTCTAAGCAGTGGGCAGGCCAATGGCAACTGGCTCCCTGCACATTTTGTAGCAAATGAAGTGTGTGTCATGCTTTGGAGACCGGAAATTCACTCATTTGATGACAGTGGCACATTGACTATCACTGTTAGATCTGACCAAGTTAAGAGCCCTTGGTATTTACCTGAACATAACTGACTGAAATCACCCAAACTGACTTCCTCACACTCTCACTTTCTCACTCAGTAAGGTTTGACACTTAGAGCTCTTCCTTTTGTCATTTTGATTGGATAATACAAACGAATTTACCACTGTTCAGCCCTTTGACCTATATTTAGAAGTATGGATATGCTTGTCCATATTTCTGCAAAGTAATCTTAATGCTTTACTCTTTGTTCTTATTAGGCTTCATTTATTTTCTTCCTTGCTGCCTCACAGTCAGTGAAATATAATTGCCAGTACATGATTTCTCTTGTTTCCTCCTCAGAATCCAATGGCATAGTATATGGAGTAGATACTCCAAATCGAACAGCATAGCAACTTAAAAACTGGCCCTGATTGCCCTTCTATAATAGAAAATAACATTTCAATTCAGATGGCAAATCACATACTGGGTTTTCAACTAATTTACACCAGAATATTTTATAAGAAAATGAGGAAATTCTAGAATTTATAACTCAAACATAATTGGTATGTTTTCTTATCGTTGCTTGGTTTTCTATGTTCTTCTAGTCAAATAAACACTTTTTAAATGGTTTCTAAAGTAACAAGGTTTATTAAGGAGAATTAAAGAAAACTGAGAAGAGAGAAGAAATGTGTTTTCCAAGAGAGAAATGCGATCAAACTCCACTTTTATTGGGCCTTTGGCACTGAACAAAAACTGGGAAAATGTTTGTTGATATTGATTTGTTAATTGTCATAGGCCAAGCCAATGGAGGTTACACAATCTATGCATGTCATGTGCTCCAAACAGGCTGATGATCCTGTGTTGCCTACCATTTTAGTGGAGATTGAAGCTCCTGTCTGTCCATCCCTTGTTGTAGGTTATTTTTATATAACTGTGTTTGTTTCTCTTAGTTTATTTTTTAACCTGGCTATCATGCAAATAATTGAGACTATTTTATATCTATTTATAATGCTATACAGCACAATCTTGAGCAGTTGAAGTCTGTTATTAACCTTTTAAGTCAGCCTGATTTCATCTTTACCAAAATCCTCAAGTTACTTGCTTTTCCATTCTTTCTTTTCTCCAGCTGAATCTTCATTTCTCCCTCACCTCTGCTCTTGGTTGAATCCCCTACATCCTCTTCTAACTTCTCTTCTCCTGGCTAGCAGGAAGTCCAGCCCTATTCTCTCCCTTGCTCAGTGATTGGCTGTAAGCTGCTTTGTTGCATACAGGAGTACAATTGGAGAGCAAAGTTTATACAACATCGATACAGGAGAATCTCAGAACAAAGCTCACAACCAGATATGGGGGATGCAGAAATCATCATTCGAATTACACAATAACTTTATACCTACAATTCCTCACTTGTGCTTTGCTCGTTGCTGACCCTGACAATAAGCTCTAAATTGCTTGTTGCTGCCTCTTTCTCTAAGGCCATGGTTCTCAACCTCCTTAATGCTGCAACCTTTTAGTACAGTTTCTCATGTTGTGGGAACCCCCAACTATAAAGTTATTTTCGTTGTTACTTCACAACTATAATATGCTTTTATAAGTTGCAATGTAAATATCAGATATGCAGGATATTTGACATATAACCCCTGTGAAAAGGTCATTTGACCCCTAAAGGGGTCACAATGCATAGGTTGAGAACCACTGCTGTAAGAGATGACCTCAGGTCTCTTTGATGAAAGAAAATGTGGCTTCTTGTTAGAAGCTACTCACAGGTTAGTCTGTTACAATTATTTGATTATTTGTGTTAAACTCATGCAGCGCCCTGTCCCTCTTATCTGTCAAGTGAGTTATCTCACACCAAACTACAACTCCTCTTGTTCCTCTTCCACAGTGTTCTTGACTTTGTCATACTAACTCTTCATCTTTCTTTTTACCACAGCGTCTGTTCTCTTACAACTCTGAAATATCTCTCTCAGAGTGCCAGTGGCCTGGGACTAGCTAAGTGTGTTTATTGTGTGCACCACTTAATTAAATTGATCAATCTCTACGACGCACTTACAATCTCAAAATTTGCAAAACATTCTCTTAGGCTGAAATTAAATACAATGATTTTATCTCTTTTTACTTTGTCCTTTTCAAGATACCCAGTAGTAGTAGTAATAGTAGTAGTAGTTGTTCTGTAGTAGAGTAGTAGTAGCAGCTGCGGCAATAGCAGTCGTAGTAGTATTTTAAACAGACACC